>NW_020291353.1:0-267699 GCF_003184745.1 Aspergillus uvarum CBS 121591
TCCCCCTCCCTCCCAATCCCCCGAAAATGAATGATGGCACACCTGGACCGGTCTCGGATCTGGAAGCTTGGGGTTCCAACCTAAGGCGGGGGGATCATCCGCGGAGAGTCACCTTGGGACCAGCACCAATATGATGGTCCCAACCCAACTCCTGATAACAATATATACTCTGATGTCATGTCATTGAGGCTAATGCCATCCCCCCTCTCGTCGTTTCATGACCTACAGCTGCCCGCATCAAGCGCAACCGCAACACCCAGCAGATCAAGTTCAAGGTCCGCTGCTCCCGCTACGTCTACACCCTTGTCCTGAAGGACTCCGACAAGGCCGACAAGCTCAAGCAGAGCCTTCCCCCTGGTGCGTCTTCACCTTCTCGATAAGAATTCTACCTTCCCCCTTCCCCCTTCCCCGCCAATCTGGGATGACCACCCACCATCCTGCCTCGGGACATCATCCGCTGACGTCAATGGCCTTCCCTCCTCCCACCAAACAGCTCTCAAGGTTGTCGATGTCACCAACGGTGACAAGAAGAAGGCTTTGTAAATAAACTACCTAGCCCCCCTTTACCGCGCAACGCAACGCCTCTCGTCGGAAACGATCCTCGACATGCCAAGAGTAAGGTGAAGAAGTGGAGCTCGGATGTGAAAACGGACGCAAACGGCGCATGGAAATTTTATATCACCTCTTTTCGAAGCAACAGGAATGGAATTCTTGTGTCGATTGATAATTGAAAGATTGATGGGGTTTCCGTCTTGCATGGAATAGCTTCTGTTTGGGTGAGGTACACGGCGGGGACCGAGTTGTCTCCCGCCTGGCCGGCAACTGCTATTCCAGTGATGAATTGGCATATCGAGCTCGTGCCGGTCGTAGAACTCCTAAACATGACTGCATTTCTGTTGCCAGTATCCGGCACTCGTCGGAGCTCTTTTTAGATCCTTACGGCGTTTGATAAAGACAAAAAGAAAGAAAAGAAAGAGGAAAAAAGACTGAAAAGACTCCCGTGATCGTTGGCAATCGTTATTAATATTGCTTTGGTTGATGGGGCGGATGGACGATGATCGCACAGCATACAGTCGTCACTCACCAGTCGTTTGGTCTGGCATAGCAACACCGGCTCACTGCAGGAAGCTGTGCAGATTGTAGATGTGACGTTGCGGATCTGGGGGGTATGACCGTAGATTAACATCGAAGCAGCAGCCCGCTCTTTCCCCCCTAAGCCCAATCAATGATAGATGACCGGTAGCCCTTACTGAACCCTCGTATACGCCAACTCAGCATACCCCCGAACCCCAGCCCCATCAAGACTCTCATCCACTGCCGCGCGCTCCAAACTCTCCCGCAACCGCCGCAACTCAAACTCCCCAAAATAGTTCGGCTCCGGTGTGACCTTCTGGAACCCGGCGCCCTCAAACAGCGCCAGACTCCGCTCATTGGCCTGTCCGATCTTCACGCTCAGGCACGCGAACCTCCACGGCCGCTGTTGCAACCCGGCACCCGTCAGGGCCTGCGACGCGGCGGCATCGCCCGCCACAAACTCCTCCAGGATCTCGGCCTCGTGGTCCACGATGAACCGGAGGAAGGTGTGGAGCGCGGCCTTGCCGAATCCCCGCCGTTGGTTGCGCTTCTCGGCGATCATGAGCTCGATCTCCCCGACGAGTTGCGGGTCGGACTCCCCTTCTTCGCCGTCGTCGACGCGGAGGAAGAGGTTGATGTCCCCCACCATGCGGCTGGGGTCGTCGTCGAGTTGGTCGTCGAGTTGGACCTCGCCTCCTCCGGACTCGGAGGAGCTCGTTGTTGTTGTAGGTTGGCAGACGATGAGGGTCAGTTTGTCCGGGTCCTGGCGCCAGCTTTGTTGCATGGAGTACTCCTCCTCTAGGGAGAGGGGTTCAGAAGCCGTGGCTTCTTGGATTTCCTGGCATTGGTCCCTGGCATTAGTTGTACATGCTTGCCATGATTTGGGGGTTCCATTGATGGAGAGAACCAGAACAAGTACGGGGGAGGCGTAACGGAGGTATATGACACAATCTATCTTACCTCATCCTTCATCCAATCATGATATCTGGGGACATGCCACTTGGAGTACGGTACAAGCAGCACCTTGGAGGTGGAAATGGCTATATAGATCCGGGTTTTAGGAGCCTTGGCTTGGGCCAGCATATCGGCGGAATGTTTCCCGGTTGCTTACCAGTCTTTTCGTTGAGTAACATCTTTGCCAATCGCCTAATCTATTGGTTTATACTAGGTATCTGTTGCAGGCGAGTGATCAATCGTATCAGAGCCGCGGAGTCCCCCCGTGTAGATTGATGGTTGGGTTGTATGCAGTCAAAAATCCTCAATTTGGGCGACGAACCGTAGCTTTTCCGTGCAGGTCTTGGCATCGGGCCGGCTGTCTCAGGAAACTATACAATCGTTGGAGCGTATGCGCCAGGGTCCAGGGTTCGTGGTATAAAAAAGTACATTAGGGTATTCATGATATCTATAGTTTTTTCCCTTTTTCTGCAGTGGAAGTCGGAGCATATCATTGTTTTTCTTGTTGACCGGCGAACGCTCCAAACTTGACCACTTCAACTTCTAGTGTCTCGACATCAACCAAGACTAGCTCGCCAGTCTCTCTAAATTTGGGGATCGATAGAAGACGAACCCGCGGCTCGGAAGCATTGTCCTCGGTGCCTGTCATTTCTGTGTCTGCGCCATTTAATTTGAGTGGCATATCGCCCTCAATAACCGCAGTCTTGAAACGCGGTTGGTTGCCGGCAAAGAAGATATGGGGGCAGGTTTCGATGACAAAAGGATCATCCGTTTGGAAAGGATACGACCCTGTTGCGATCAGGTTAGCTCGATCTTGCGACACGTCAACGATAAGTTGAGCTTACATATAGTGTCAGGCGCGGTTGGCACTCCACACCTCCAACGCAACATGGCCTCCATTATCCGTACCCGTGCCTCAACATCACCATCCGTAGAGGCGGCGTTTCCGTCACGATCTGAGAAATTCAGATAACGAAGGACGTCATCCACATTTTGACCGCTGCTGCCCCACAGACGCCACCCTTCAACATCGCCTTCCCATGGATTCGTCACACTGTCAAACCAGCCGGGTTCCTGCTTCTCATCTCCAGCAGGTGGCGGAGCGCAATATGCTCTGGCCCTTGGGAACATGGCACGGTGGATGCCTTGCTGTGGGAGAGAGAAATTGGCGGGATCCGTATCACCGGGCATCAGAGTGACAGGTATGCTGGGTAAAATCTCTGCCAGGAAGGAGTCTAGCTGCGTGATTGGCGATGCGTTGTATGCGGAAGCGTCGTATCCGTACTTCTTGGTGCCCGCTCTCTTTTTCGCAGCGGCTGCATCTTCGGCACTAGCATCAGTAGTCATATTGGTACCGATTGAGTTTCCAGCAATGACCAGTCTCGTGATCGCAGAGGGGTTCGGTGGTGGGTTGTCGCCCTGCTCCGTCGAAGAGGTTCCTGCATAGCCCAGGAGATAGTCTGTCAAGAGTTCTAATGCGAGAGTATCACTCGATGTGCCTGTGATGCTGAGACCGCTAACGAATGCGATTTTGCCCTTGCTAGACTCTTTCTGTGTAGAATCCACCTCATCCCTCTCCCAGCGACGAGGCTGTCGAGGCAAATCCGGCACCTTGATGTCAATGACCTCGAAATCGCCATTGGCATTCTCCGTTCCCAGGACCGCAATAATAGCGCCGGTCGCAAGCTGTGTAGAATTGAGCGAGTTGCCCGTCAGACGCAGTCGTCCGGATTCATCTTCCAGCATGATTTGTGTCAATTCGGGGTGGGAGGGGTCTTGATACGTCGGTCGAGGAGGCGGAGCGAGCGTGTAGTTCTTTCGATGGGAAGTCAGTAGAAGGACACACGCGCATATGGTTTGAGATTGGATATTTCTTACCTCTTTGGTCAAATCATCCAAAATGTTAGGCTTCAGTGGCATATCCATGTAGATCGTTCCTGCAACCCAGCAGAGCTCTCCCTGTCGTACATCGAGGACTCTTTCCACACGACGTGCATTTTCTCCCGCAATCTGTGAGCGAAAGCGCAGTTAGCAGCTTGCTCTCAGGCTGGGTCGGTTGGGCAAATCCCAGTATCAGAGATTTGCTCAACCATGAGCAAGGGTATTGCTGTACTGACGCTGAATCCTTCCCACGCCTCCGCGGCAATTTCTTCGACGGCAGGCTTCAACTTGGCCAGTCGCAAGAAATACATGTCGCCATATTGTTGCTGGTAGTGTCGGTCTTGTCCACTGGGCAGTCGGAATGTATCTAGAGGGTTATAGTAGGAGGGTTCACGATAGACGGGCTTGAAGTCCTGATCGCTATCCGGACAAGGTGTCAGTGATGTCGTCGATCGCTAATGTAATACGCGGACAAGCGAACCTTGGAGCGCGAAGAAACTGGTTCTCTGAAGTGTTGGGCGTCATTTCGAAGCCTGTATGTGTGACGCATAGAAGCTGCAAAGATAGCAGCTGCAAAGGCGAGTTGGGGAGTTGTTTGACGCAGCGGACGGAGGCAGCTGCGGTGTATTGATTGTATTCGGGTCTGTCCGTCGGCCAACGCGAACCACGCGTCTTTTGGCGTTCGGTAATTACAGTCCCGCTTTGGGGTTGGTCCCCATCACACTCGGCAGAGAAACCAAGTACATACTATGAGTATGTTAGTAGTTACAACCTGTTGCTTTGCTACTGACAACCAACTATACTGCATCTGGTAGCAATTGCTCTTAGGTTGCATTAAGTACCCATGAAAATACTCTTCGCTTAGTTCAAAATCTTCATCCACAGACGTCTTGTTGAAACAGCCCTCAATATGCTTCCAGCCACTTGAATACTTCGATGCATGTTACAATCGATCGATGAAGCAGTCAGGGTAGTCATGTTACACTTCGCTGAAATCTACGGAGCAGTCATAAAAAGATCATTTTATGCCCACACCTAACTTTATGTTTGTGTCAAATGGCCACAGATATCACGCATTGGCGTGAAGATAGGGCGTGCCTTGAGAGCATTCCCGGCTTAACCTGGCATGTTCGCACCCCTCAACACTTCGTTCACGCCTGTAGGCCGACATCATGATGAGATCTATACCTTGTTGGCCATGGTAGTTCTGGCCTGGGTAGGGGGCTTGAAATGATCTTTGAACCATGCTCCCATTCCAGGCCACCTTTCTGTGGTATCCAGGAAGGAGCTCTACATGACCGACCCATAGTCAACCAAGTAATAAAGTACCGAGCTCTTGCCATGCCATCTCAGACATAACATACTTCGCATGCTTGATCGTCCAAAGCTGGAATCCAATCGCCTACATATAGACATTCGATGCCCCTCCTTCGCGTCGCGGGCTATTGATCACTCACCGATGGTAGTTGACCCGCTGCTCCTTATCCTTGACATCGCGTTAACTCGAATCAAACCTGTCATCACTACCTGCCCCGAAGATGAGGGTCTCGCTTCTAATCACTTATCTATTGCGCAACTTCATGGCTATCAGCCTCTTCGCCAGCGCTCTCATCTCAGCTTATCCGGGAATTTTCCTGCACGATTCATCATCAAACCTCCTGCGCAGAAGCCTGCCAGCCTCGCTTGCGACAGCACCATTAGAGGCGGTAGGGTATCAGCCTCCTCCCGGGCCTGTTCATCGACCGACCACGACAACCACCATCCCGGCCGGTGCGACTGCCTTCTCTCAGAAGTTGAGCGAGAATGGAGGCACCGGGGATACAGGGTAAGTGCTGCATCCTGAAGCCACCTCGAGGCCTAGGAAAACGCGGATCATTGACTTATTGTACCTGAGTAGCTCGGAGAAGAATGTGATCGTCTTGGTGGGCACCGCGACGAAGAATCAGGCCGTGCTTCAAGCAACACAGACGGCGATGGCGGGAAGGAGCACGACATTGGAATCAAGTCTCGTTGTACTGTCGATTGTTTTGTGTCTTTTCATTTTGTAAGAATGGATTCATGAGCACGATGCGCTGCGCGCAGACTGTTGTCTTTTGATTGACTGGTGTTTCTCAAAATTCGCATTTCACTGTCAACAAGTATGGATTATTTTGATTGTATAACTTGGGTCAGACATCTCCTCTTGCCTAGATCGGGACTAGCTGCATCATGCAACTACCGAGCCTATTACAGCCAGTAAGGTGTAGTCCAGCAGAAAGGCAACATGCGAGATGATAGCATAAGAGCATAAGAGCAGAGCATAAGAACACCAAATATGCCGAGCAGCGAACTTGTGATGGATGGTGCCTCGGTCCGGTCGGGGGCTTCCCCGCATTTGTTCAGGCACAGCGTCGATCAGAGGGTTCTGGGGAACTCTCACCTCACCGATTAAACCCGGGGCACTTAAATATTGGCATGGGCCATGAGCAATGCATCAATGCTTCTATAATCCATCTCGATCTTAAGTGTCACCTCGTCATTATTTACTGGCAATCTCCTAGATCTCACGTTACACGACCAGCAAGCAGCGAGTGCTACTACTATACCACCACCACCAAACAAAAGCCCAGCTACTACCGACCAACCACATCCAATTCCCACCCAGGAAACCAACAAAACAGCAATCATGTCCCTCCAAACCCCGCTCTGCACCCTCCTCAAAATCCAACACCCCATCCTCCTAGCAGGGATGGCGCGGGCCTCCAGCGCGCCGCTGGCCGCCGCCGTCTCCAACGCGGGCGGACTGGGCACCGTCGGAGGACTGGGCTACACGCCCTCGCAGCTCTCGGAGATCCTAACGGAACTCAAGTCCCTGCTACGGGACCCCTCGCTCCCGTTCGGGGTGGACCTGGCGCTGCCGCAGGTGGGCGGCGGGGCGCGCGCGACGAACCACGACTATACGCACGGGCAACTGGACGAGCTGATCGACGTGGTGATCGCGCAGGGGGCGAAGCTGTTCGTGTCGGCGGTAGGCGTGCCACCGGCGCACGTCATCATGCGGCTGCACGACGCGGGCATCCTGGTCATGAACATGGTCGGGGCGCCCAAGCACGCCGAAAAGGCGCTGCGGCTGGGGGTGGACATCGTGTGCGCGCAGGGCGGCGAGGGCGGCGGGCATACGGGCGACATCCCCTTCTCGGTACTCATCCCAGCCGTTGTGGATGTCGCGCAGCGGTACCGGAGTCGGCTGACGGGCCTGCCCCCCCTGGTCGTCGCGGCGGGCGGCGTGAACGATGGCCGCAGTCTGGCGGCGGCGTTGATGCTGGGGGCCGCGGGCGTTTGGGTCGGGACGCGCTTCGTGGCGTCCGAGGAGAGCGGGGCCAGTCGGCTGCATAAGGAGGCCGTGGTGGGCGCCACCTATGGGGATACCATGCGCACCCTCGTCGTGTCGGGGCGGCCGCTGCGGGTGTTGCCGAACGAGTACGTGAAGGACTGGGAGAGGCGGCCGGAGGAGATTGCTCGCTTGACGGCCCAGGGCATTGTCCCCATGGAGTATGACCTCAAGAACGATAAGGATGTCGATTTACCTTTCCTGATGGGTGATGTGGCTGCTAATGTTGCGAGTATCGAGCCGGCAGCTGAGATTGTCAAGGAGATGGTCCAGCAAGCTGTCGATATGCTGAAGAGGGGGAGCTCCTACATACAAGGTCCAGCCAGTAGGCTATGAGGTTTTGGATGGGAATCTCTGTAGTAGTTGGCATGACATGACTTTGTGTGGTATTTTCTCATGGTAACGTAATAAGTACGTCCGGATGCTGGTGATCTAGCATGTACAAGTACACGAACAGAAATAAAAATGAACAAAACGTCAAAGGATTGCAACTCGCAAAGGGCCCATGGCTCCGACAGTGCGTACTGCAATTTAAAGGCCTTAACGGGTTTGTGGTTGAGGAGCCTTAGCACCGATTCTCTTTGCAACACCTGGTGCGACTACAAGTGTTGCATCGAGCAGCGATGGCATCCTAGATGAAGAGGCCAGCATTGACGTTGTTTGGGTCAACTCATAGCGCTTAGGGAGTGTATCATTTTCAGCTCATCAGCCCCATGGCCCACCCTCAGACTGACGGCAGTGGCGTTAGTGCCGCCAGGAAATCCCTTTGCCATTTGATATCAAGAACAAGCCCAAAAGACCATATTCGAAAACAACTTCTGCGCGGAAAAAAAGGTATTAGTGACATCCGTTGATCATCGCCTTGTTTCCGTTGGCTCGCGCTTCCAGTAGATTAGGTGGCGGAGGGGGTCCGAACACAGGCTTCTCGGGCTGCTGAGCAACATTGCGGTCTCCGTTCAGGTCGCCGTCCCGACTTTCCAGTTCGTAATCGTCATCGCTAATTCCCTCATCGTCTTCTTCGTCTTCGTAATCCTCGTCGTACTCGCTCTCCGTACCCTCATCATCGCCTTCCAGATCCGCCGCAAGACCTTGCCCCCGCCCTTGGGCTTGCATTCGTCGGCAGAGCGCTTCGAGGTGGTGGCTTTTCTTCCGCCATTTTTCCAGCTCCTCATGGTTTCTTGTGCGCTCCTCGGCCATCTCCAGTATATTGCGATTCGTCTGATCGTGCTTGCGCGTGAGAGTGAGATTTTCCTTTTCTAACCGTTTAGTTTTCTTGGACATCTCTTCCATCTCTTTGCGAAACGTAAGGAAGAGCTCGTTGCTGTTGTTCAGCGTATCCTCCACCTGCCATATTATTACTACCAGCGGTCAAAATAGAGGCTTGGCTGGAACAGCCATCAAGCATCAAGCCATACCTGTTTGAACTTTTCGACGTAGATGTTGAGCTGGCTGCGCAACTCCGCCTCGGTATGCGAGAATGTTGACACCTGGGAACTCAATGCCCGACAGCGGGCGGCTTCATTCTCCGCTGCTCGCCGCTGTTCCTCATATTTGGCGGTAAGACATTGTATCTCTGCGTCCTTACTACGTAGCAATGCCTTGTAGTGTAGTTCACGCATTTCGAACTTCTCGCCGATCGTCTTGATCTTCGCGCGCAGACTGGGATATGAAGAGAGCTTAACATACAGCTCGATAGACAGGCTGGGAAAGAACAACTCACGCTTCATCCAAATCGATATCCACTTTCTCATTGCGGGGATTCCCTTTGGCAGCCATGACGTCTTGAATATCGTACAGAAGCGAGTCGAGGCGTTCGTTGACGATCAGCCGTGCTTTCTTCTCGGTTTCTTCGAGCTTCTTGTTTTCGTCCTATTGCGTGCACGGTTTCCCTTAGCCCTGGTTCTGCATTGTGCGACTCGGAAATGCGATGCTGGCGAGTTGTAGCTACCCACCTTCACTTTTTTATTTTCCTTTGTGAGCTCTCTGCACAGCTTCTCGAGTTTGTCTTTCATGGTGACGGTCTTGTTCAATTCCGATTTGCCCTTGTCCTGGTCCTTTTGGAGTTGGTCGGCCCGCTTCTTGCTTTTGGCATAATCGCGATCCAGCTTCTTCATGTCAGCCAGAAGTTCGGTGTATTTCTTGTGCACAGTCTCGAGCCGCGTCATCGGGGATTCGATATTGTTGAGGAGTTGATTGAGATCTCTCGTGGCTTTCTTGACTTCGCGCTCTGTGGAAGTATCAGCAACCAGATTCATTCACGTTTTGCCCACCAGATTCAATGGCGTGTTCGATGCATCAGGCATAGAAATCAGTGGGTGCACGCACCAATCTCGGCCTCTTGATCCTTCTCTCCCGCAGCATCTTGCTCCAGCTGCGAGATTTTGGCGGCCAGCAGCTTCGAGGTCTCATTCGGATCTGCAACCTTCTTCCCCTGCTTTTTCTTGGACATGGCCGCGGACGACATGGTTCGCTGTTTGTCGTAAGGATATTGGACAAGTTATGCGGTTGTGATGCTGTTGAGGGTGGTCGCGTGGCCAATCCTCAGCGGTGAAAATTGCGAGGTTGGAATGGTTCGACGGAAGATGGCAGGGACGAATGCGTCACTTCCTTCGATAGCCGCGAGGACAGGACAATAAGGGAAACTCTTCGTGGCGGCAAAGCGAACAATAATCGGTAGGAGGTGTTGTGATTGAAGGCAACTCGTATCCACCCGGCGAGTCTAGTGGAGAACCTCGGTGGCCTCTTCCTATAATTGCAGAAGTCGGAGGTAACGGGAACCCACGAAGGTTGACTAGACTAGAATTCAAGTCCTGCAAAGCCAACCGGGAGCTCACTTGCGGGAGGCGTCGGGATCCGACAGCGAAGGCGTGCGTGTGCCTGTGCCTTTGAGGCGGAACGAAACGAAACGAAAAGGTATTGAGCGAGAGTGTCGACTGCGAGGAGAGTCGACAGACGAACGGGGTCACTCTTCGAGGAACTTGCCGGGGAAGATTGGATGGAATAGTCGTAAGAGGGGGGGATGCGCACTTGAACTGCACTAGCCTCTTTCGAAAACTTCTCTTGGCACCGTCCGTCGCTTTCTGCCCGCCTGTCTTTCTAAGCAATTGAGTCGCGCCGACGGAGCTACTTTCAAACACTCCAACCACTTTTCCATTTCTTTCCTATCTTTCTCTTTCTGTATTTCTATCCCCTTTTCCACTTCTCTGGGGCATTCATTTGTTCCAATCCCTTGGTCTGCAAAACTCGGTCTAGCAGAGTACATTCGTTCATACTTGCGCATCCCAGATCTTCGCACTCATCTCCGAGCTGCCCGGTCTGTCCGGTCCACGGCCCCCGACAACCTTCGGTACGCAAAGAAGCTGCCGCGGACTCGCTAGAGTACGTCAGTCGTGCCGTAATCAGTGATAGAAACGCTGAGCGTGAATTGCAGTTTCTAGAACGAGCCATCATGTTGCGTTCAACTCTTGGGGCGAGCAGAGGCCTCATGCCTGCTTTACCGAAGTCCGCCAACGGACGTCTGCTGGGTTCTGGAAACACTTTGCTTCGCTGGGGTCAGATCAGAAGGTCTGCTTCAGCTGTGACAAATCTAGACAACTTTCCCGGAATCGGGGACAAGGTCCACGGCTTCACCGTTCAAGAAAAGAAGCATGTACCGGAGTTACACCTGACGGCCGTCCGGTTAACGCACGATAAGACCGACGCGGACTACCTCCATGTGGCCAGGGAAGACAAGAACAATGTGTTTGGAATTGGCTTCAAGACCAATCCACCGGATGCTACTGGTGTTCCCCATATCCTGGAGCATACCACGCTCTGTGGTAGCGAGAAGTAAGTGCCTTAGACCCGTGTGAGCATTAGAACGATGGCTTACATATTTCATATTTCAGATATCCTATCCGCGACCCTTTCTTCAAGATGCTTCCCCGCTCACTGTCGAACTTCATGAATGCCTTTACCTCCGCCGATCACACCACATATCCTTTCGCTACCACGAACCAGCAGGACTTCCGGAACCTGCTCTCAGTGTACCTGGACGCCACCTTCCACCCTCTGCTTAAGGAGGAGGATTTCAGGCAGGAGGGTTGGCGGTTGGGGCCAGAGGACCCCCGTGCTATCGAGGGTCAGACAACTCACAACCCCGAGGACATCCTCTTCAAGGGCGTTGTGTACAACGAGATGAAGGGACAGATTTCGGACGCAAACTACCTCTATTATATTAAATATAAAGAGAGCATTATCCCGGCACTGAACAACTCGGGTGGTGATCCTCAGTACATCACCGATCTGACGCACAAGCAACTAGTCGACTTCTCCAAGCGCAACTATCACCCCAGCAATGCTAAAATCTTCACATATGGTGATATGCCTTTGACTGACCATCTCGAGCAAATCGGCAAGGTCTTGGATGGATTTCAAAAGGGCGAAGCGGATACGTCTATCAAACAACCTATTGACCTTAGCCAGGGTCCTAAGAGTGTGACTGTCCCAGGCCCCATTGACACATTCGCTGGTGAAGACAAGCAGCACAAGACGTCAACATCGTGGTACATGGGAGATTCGACTGATGTTGTGGAGGCTTTCTCGGCTGGGATTGTGTCCTCTCTGCTCCTGGATGGTTATGGCTCACCTATGTATCGGGCTTTGATTGAAAGTGGCCTTGGCTCTTCCTTTAGTCCCAACACAGGACTCGATACGTCCGGCCGTGTGCCGGTGTTTTCCGTCGGTGTAACTGGTGTTAGTGGAGAATCGGCTTCTCAGATCAAGACTGCTATCCAGACTGTCTTTGAGGAATCGTTCGCTGCCGGATTCAGTGATGAGAAGGTCCAAGGTATCCTTCATCAGCTTGAACTTGCTCTCAGGCACAAAACGTCAAACTTCGGCATTGGTGTCATGGAGAAGACGATTTCCTCTTGGTTCAATGGATCCAATCCCATGAAAGAGCTAGCTTGGAATGAAGTGATTGATGAGTTCAAGAGCAGATATGCGCAGGGCGGCTACCTGGAGTCGTTGATGCAGAAGTACCTTATGAATAATAACTGTCTGACATTCACGATGGTTGGCACACCTACGTTCAACAAGGAGCTTGACGACCAAGAATTAGTGCGGAAGGAGACAAAGCTCAGTCAACTCGCTGAACAGCATGGGTCTATGGAGAAGGCTATTGCTCAGTTGAAGGCGGAGGAGCTTCAGCTGCTAGAGGTTCAAGAAAAGGCACAGAACGCTGATCTGAGCTGTTTACCCTCCCTTCGTGTGTCTGACATCTCGCGCGAGAAGGAGCGCAAGCCCGTTCGGGAGTCCAAGCTTGACGGCGTGGATCTTCTTTGGCGGGAAGCCCCTACCAATGGGTTGACCTATTTCCAGGCTTTGAACACATTCGATGGCCTTCCTGATGACCTTCGGTTGCTGATGCCACTTTTCAACGACTGTATCATGCGTCTTGGTACCGCGAATCGGTCGATGGAGCAATGGGAAGATTTGATCAAATTGAAGACTGGAGGTATCTCCACCTCCACGTTTCACACAGCTTCCCCAACGGAGCTTGGGAAATTCAATGAAGGTCTTCAATTCTCCGGATCTGCTCTGGACAAGAACATCCCCGACATGTTGAAGATACTGACCACCCTTGTGACCGAAACCGACTTCACAAGTCCCAGTGCACCCGCGATGATTCAAGAGTTGCTTCGGATGACAACTAATGGTGCCCTCGATGCCGTTGCAGGCACCGGTCACCGTTTCGCTCTGAATGCGGCTGCGGCAAACCTCTCGCGCAGTTTCTGGGTACAAGAGCAGCAGTCCGGTCTCGCACAACTGCAGGCAACAGCCAACCTCTTGCGGGACGCGGAAACATCGCCCGAGCGTTTGGCAGAGTTGATCGAGAAGCTCCGCACAATCCAAGCTTTCGCCATCTCTAGGTCTTCCGGTCTTCGTGTCCGCATTGTTTGCGAGCCAGAGAGCGCAGGCCAGAATGAATCTGTGTTGCAGAAGTGGTTCGCGGGTTTGCCACAGGTTCGCTCGCCCACAGCGGCTTTTGAATCCCCAGTGCGGGATTCCAAGTTGATCAAAACGTTCTTCGACATGCCATACAAGGTGTACTATTCTGGATTAGCCATGCACACCGTCCCATTCGTGCACTCCTCTAGCGCCAAGCTTAGCGTTCTTTCTCAACTCCTTACACATAACTACCTCCATCCGGAGATTCGTGAAAAGGGGGGTGCCTACGGTGCAGGAGCCAGCAATGGCCCAGTCAAGGGAATGTTTGCCTTTACCAGTTACCGGGATCCCAACCCTACCAACACCCTGAAGGTGTTCCAAAACAGCGGAATTTTCGCCAGAGACCGCGCTTGGTCGGAGCGAGAGCTCAACGAAGCTAAGCTAGGTATCTTCCAAGGCCTCGACGCCCCAATGAGCGTCGACGAGGAAGGTGCAAGGTACTTCATGAGCGGCGTGACCCACGAAATGGACCAGCGCTGGAGAGAACAGGTCCTTGATGTCACCGCAAAGGATGTCAACGAGGCAGCACAGTCCTTCCTGATCGATGGCTCCCAGCGATCTGTCTGCCTGCTAGGCGAGAAGAAAGATTGGATAGAGTCCGATGGCTGGGACATGCGAAAACTTTCCATGACTGTAGCGGAGGGAGGGCTCGAAGATGCCCAAGATGCCGCTGCATCTGCTTAAACCTGCAGATACCAAGTCCTTGAGACTGCGCCAAACATGACTTCCCTACACCTCTGACCTGATGACTTTCATCATGGCGTTTCATTGTTCGCCATGTGTACCATATTTTCAATGTATTTTTATGACGTTTGCCCTCTTCAAAAGATCATGTATATAGGATTCTGTCGGCATAATACCCTTCTCACTCTTCGCTGGGCTGTCTTGGTTCTGTTGTCACTTTCCCCGACTGCTTTGCAAACGCGCATTTCAAGAACAACCTACCCCATCTCCACTCGAAACACTATGTTGGCAGATGGTTGGTCCTCCTATAGGAGCACGCGCAAGATCAACAAGAATGTGAATCTGAGGCTGACGAGTCTCTCTAGGCCTCATGGTACACTTCTTATTTCCGTTTTTCAGACCCTCCTTGACTTCCTTGAAGCCTACGCAAGGCGGACTAAAAACGTGAGAACAGGCGTAGCTTAGCCAGGTCCACTTTTTATGTGTGGATTGTCCACAAATTGGTCACTGGCGAAGGTCACGGGCGTAGTACATGAATCCTCGTATATAGACAGGTGGTATCTACTTATCAGGATGAATGATAATGTCGAGTCATATCGATTAGGCCCGGCTCACGTGGTGGCGGACTACTTGTTCTTAGTTTCTTAGTGTCGCGCGACACTTGCTTGTTCTCATTCATCCTGTCGAAGCATTATCTACAATATAAGACTACAGTTCCTCACTTTCATTCTCAAGGGCTGAAAAGGGCATGCGAAGCAGCAAGTAACACGAGACAGATCAGGATGAAAAAGACCGGCGCCATTGCCCACGGGCCTAAACCGACTAAAGCATGCGGCAAGTTGCATACGCCTAAGCCTTTCAAGTTCGAGCCAAAGTGGTGAACTAATGCACTCTAACAGTCAACTGCCGCAGACTGAAGGTCGGTTACTGGTTTACGCATCCATAAATATCCATAAATGAGACATACATCAACATTGCTGACTGCCTACGAGATGAAATGCGTGGCTGATGGCAAGCCGCCATGTCGTCGATGTCGTCACACCAATACCACCTGCATCTTCAAACCTAGATCAAATGTGAGGCTGTTTGACTTTGGATCTGCCGGTAGATATTGATTCCTGCTTACAATGCTTAGGCTGCAGCTGCAGCTCGAGACTTGGGGGCTTTACCACAGACACCGATGGATCCCAACCACGAGATGCCGTCGGTCCTCAGCCGGTTAGATCGTATCGAAAGATCAATAGGTATAAACAAAAGCGAAGGCCCGATGCCGCTGATCGGTGAGGGCTTAGGTGGTGACGAGGGAACTGGGTGTCCTCGCCTATGGAACGCTGTTAAACATCTGAAGAGCATCACGCAGCCACCTCAGGAGGACGCGATCTGGACCCGTCCTATCGTCAGACACCTCTGGAACTCGTACGTGAGCAGTTCGCCGCCATCAGTGCCTCTCTGTGTTCAGGGTTGAGCCGATTGACACCCACTCAGCTTCGTCGAGAACCTGCCGCTCCTCCACTTCCTCAAAGACCAAAGCGCATTCGCATCGCCATCTCCCCTTCTCCTAGCATCCATCCTCTACATATCTGCCTTGCATGGGCCGTCGAGAGACCTCAGCGAGTTTGCCAAGGGATACTTTGTGGCTCAATGCTGCGCCATCGCCGAGCTCGTCCTCCCACCCACGATATTTCCCGACAACAGCGCCCCAACAGAGCCCATCGCTTACAAGAACATCCTCGGACTCATCATGGCCAGCCTCGGCTCCGAAGCCTACGTCCCCGTCACCGGACACTGGATCGCCCTGGCCTACCGTCTCTTCCTCGACCACACCCTTCCCACCGCCGCAGAAACCGGCACAAGTCAGGACTGGAGCGGCCTCTTCTCCGGCCTCCAGGTTATCGACATCGAGCACGCGTCCATGCACATGTGCTGCCCGTTACTCCCGGAACACCCTCCCACCCCAGCACTCAACCCCTTCCCCAGCAGCGACAACGAGGATGAAGAGCATGCCTTCCGCGGTCTCACGCAGATGATGCACCAAGGCCTCAGCCACTTCGTCGGCCGGGGCCTTCCCACGATCTGGTCCTTCATGAGCAGCGTAAGGGAACCCGAGAGTTCACCATCAATCCGAACACCCTTCACAGACGAAGACGCTCGGGTCATCCGCCTCTGGGCGAGGAAGTTGGACGATTGGCTGATCAGATATAACGGGGCATCGCGTGAGTGAACATCCCCAATATTACCATCCCAACCCCACCTCTTATTCCTTATCATCCAAGAAACATTCCCAGACAAAACCCAAAACGATGCAATCAACTTACAGATCGCTTATCAAATCCGCAGAGCGAACCCCCTCCAACCGCCAAGGCATCCTCATCCTCCTCCAATACCACCTGCACAAGCTGTACGTGCTATCGATCTACCACCCGGCGCGGGGCTTCGATCTCGGCTCTGCAGCGGACATCGCCCCGGCCGAGAGACACGAGTTGCTGGTGTCCGCTCGCGCGGTAGTGCGGCTGCGGTTGGATGACTCGAGCATCTGGTCGAATTGGGACTTGATCGTACGTTACCTCCAGAAACCTCAAACACCGCAAGACAGTCTCTGAACAAGAAGCATCACACATAGATGATCACCTTCGCGGCCATGCTACTTCTCCGCGGAATCGAGGACGGTATGTCCCACCCAGACGGTACGTTTTCATCAGTAACAGACTCTCCAATCCAATCTTATTGATCATGGATTCACCCTGAAAACCAAACTCGAGAACCCGTTTCAATAAGTAACTCATCTCCACAATCCGTGGATAATGGACCAGACCGCTACCTTATCGAGAAACACATCGCCAAGCTGAAACCCGGCCATCCGCCTATTCCCAGCATCCACAACGTCCTGGCGGAGCGCCTCGAATCCAATCTGCAGGCGATGCACACACCGCCGGAGGTCACTTTGCATGACGGCGTCCCGCCGGAGTCCGAGGCCGGGGACTACTCGTGGGCCATTTTTGACCAGGAAATCTTGTCGCTGGCGAATCCGCCGTGGTTGTTCGAGGATACCCCCGGCGCCGGCGCGGAGCAGATGCAGAAACGCGCGGATTCATTCGTGTCATCGGAGGGGTTGGCTATGGGAAGCGGTGCGGGGGCCATGGAAGGTAGATATTATCTGTGATGTTACGTGTTGGTTGTGCATTCACGTGAAAGATGGTAAATAACATCGAGTTGGGGGTTTCGAGCAGTATTGTTTTACCAGAACAACATGATTGATATGCCGCACTGCACTTGCAGCTAGTCCTCAAAGGAAAGGCGCGACTGCTCTCGTAAGTCATTTCATATTACATATTCCACTAATACTAGATAGGTAGATATAATCTTGCAGTAACTGCGTATGTGGCAAAGCATTATTAACCCAGCGCTCAAGGTTTGACCCGCAAACCATGATGGGCGACAGAGTGCCCTTTAACTTGCATTGGGAGTCGCACAACCTTGAAGCATTTATGTTCAATGGTGTTTAGTGTTATTGGCTCAGGCTGAATCATGGTCATTGTTCTGGCCATGGGAGCCGCTATTTGGTGATGCAAGCATCAAGTCGTGGGTGTCGGGTGTTGTAGGGAAAGGCGGGAATGGTTCTGTTTGTGAATTGTCTTCAGATGTTATTGATAATGGCCATGATTCCGAACGACCATTGAGACTTCGTATAGGAGGGTCTTCTGCTGCTGACCCAGGTGGTGACTGGTGAGTGTCTTGGTGGGTAACGTCTGATGACGTGCCATGATTCGCCGATGGAGAAAGCTGGTGAGATGGAGTTAGAGCATCGTTCTGAAGGCCGGGAAGGCAGCAACTGCCAACTACTAACCTGATGATCAAGACCGCGGTTTGATGCCAACTGCTGTGCGGCCAGCCGTTTCCGTGCAATCTCCGATTCTTCTTCGTACGCTGCTTGCTCCTCCTCCTTCTTGAGATCGGCCAATGAAGGCGTGCTATCGTCACGGGGAATATCTACGTATGACTCCTGCGGGGAACGAAGCCGGCTGCTCCGCTGTTTTTTCTGCTTCTTCTTGGAGGCCTTTGACGAACCGGTGGTCCCCAGACTAAACGTTCCGGACGCGGACCGCATACTCGCCGGTTTATCCCCGATCATGTCGATCGAGTCCAATCCCGTCCCTCGACGGCTGCCCAGCGCCATGGCAAATTCATCATCCAACGGCACAGCATCCTCTTCATCGTCGCTGGGAATCAAATCCCCACGCGAACTCAGCGAGTTCGTGGTCTCCCGCGAGGACTGGGTCGAACTCCGATACCGACCTTTGCTCCCCGACGGCTGAGCGTCGTAATTCTCGGCTGCCTCCATGAGTGGCTCATCCTCGTAGACGTGCCTCCGCAGTTCCCCCGCCGGATGTTCCTGCAGATCCGCCGCCGAGGGACGGTATTTCAGTCCGCGCGCCCCGAAGCGCCAGGGGAACCGCTCAAGGAATCCCAGGAACGAGGAGCTGGGGATGACGGTCGGGTCATTGCGTTCATCTTGGGCCAGAGCCGTGCTCTTCCGGCGCACACGCCGCGCCCCGTAGCTCATCCGTCTCTGCCGGCGAGGCTGTTCGGCACCGCCACGGGCCAACCCACTGCCCGCCAGCAGGCGGTCGAGTTCGTCGGTGCCCCATCCCAGCAGTCCGGCATTCGAATCCTCGTTGTCCCAGTCGTCGTAGAAGTCAAAGTTCGCTTCCGCGCGGCCGCGGCGGCGCCGACGCAGCTGGTCCTCCCGGGTCGGAAGACAGGGTGCGGTGCAGCTGTAGACGCAGTTGCCGATGGCCGTGAAACACGGCAGGATATAGTTGTGGGAGAAGGTGTAGAGGCCCTCCTGGGCTGTCTCGTTGGCGGATTCAAGGTTATGGGAGATTTGATTTATCCTCTGGCGGACTCGAGGGTCCTTTGATCGCATCATGATGCTAAAATGGCGGCGGGTTTTGAGTAGGGCGTGGGCGGTAAGGGACAACTCTTAAGTGATTGTTGTCATGCCACGGCCGAGGGGTAAATAATGATTGATAAGGGAACCTCAACCAACTGGCCCCATCAAGTCCGCGCGACGATGATGGGGAAGAGACTGAAACAGTGAAGTCGGCAGTCGGTTGACAGGTAGAGACCGCATTGGGGGAAAGAGTAGGTGAGATCGGTTCTCAGAGAAGACACAACGAATAACCAAAGCAACCAACCAGCCAATCCATGGGAATGAAGAGGAATGGCAGCCTGAGGAAGAAAGACGCCGATGTCATCGTACCCGCTCCTTAGTCAGCACCAACGGTCTAAGCACGTGCCGCATGGTCACGTGTCCCGAGTCCCGGGTCGCCTTCCTTTTCGGGACGGACATCTCTAACATGTTCGGATGCAGTTCAGGAATTATTCTTCGTGATCATGGTTTATTATATCCGATTCCTCAAAACTCCCAGGTTCGCCAAGCAGAAAAGTGCTGTAACAGTCTCCGCGCTGGTCTGCATCACCACGGATCTCGGAGATGCCTTCCTCACTCAAGACGTGAATTTGCATGTGACCCTAGTGGCTCATGGCACAGGAAAGGCCCTGTATCAGGAACCCATGACATGGAACGCAGGCAAACGTGAAGTACCAATATCGCTGGGGCCATTTCCCGCCAACCTGTCTCAACACACAGTCGTGCTGGCAGTGTCCCCTGCCAACTCTGCAAAGCTACAAGCACCGTTACCAGACTCACTCCTTGGAAAGTCCGAACTTCCGCTAGTGGTATCAGGCTGGAGTGCTCCGTTTGGCGGATCACAGACTTCAGTAGCGGAGAAGCTCGTTGAACGACGCTTCGGGCCAGATGACAAGCTCAGCCTCCGAATCTGGGAAGAAACCGGGAACAGTATTGCGCGGCATATCTGGTGAGACACCTCGTTATCCAAGGGGGCTACTACTCTTAACTAACGCTCACATGTCCTAGGGATGCAGCAGTAGCGTCAGTTGTCTATCTTCAGAAGATAGTTGCGGGAGACCGAGAGATCTCTGCGCCACTTTTGCATGCGCTTCTCCGAGGATCGCGCAACGGCCCCCTTCACGCCATTGAACTGGGTTCTGGATGTGGCATTGTAGGAATTGCGCTGGCAGAGATTCTTCCCGGGTGCTCTGTCACGCTCACCGATCTTCCTGAGGTCGAAGAGATTGTGACGAAGAATATTGCGGCTGCGCGACCTGCGAAATCCTCGGCACTCCAGTTCCAAACTCTGGACTGGGATGAGCCGCTTCCAGAAGATTTATGCGGTGGCTCCATTGACTTGATCCTTGTCTCAGACTGTACCTACAATGCGGATAGCTTGCCTGCGCTGGTCTCGGTACTAGACCGCTTGCTGCAGATGTCACCCGATGCAGTCATCTTGGTGGCGTTGAAGAGACGACACGAGAGTGAAACCATCTTCTTTGATCTCATGCGGTCGGCGACGATCTGCAGTCTGCATCTGGCTCACATGCAGCTTCCATCCGAGCATGATCAACAGGACCAGATTGAGCTGCATTGCTTTGGGCGAGAGGGAAGGCATCAGGGCTGACGGCGATAGGCGTTGTCGCTATTGCTTTCTCTGGCCTCGTGGCACTCATACACGGGGCTTAGCCACCTCCAGGCAGGAAGCTTGAAGAATAAGGAGCCACTTCTCGAGGCTCTTGTTCGAGCCATCCAAGCGCAAGGCATTTTGTCTTCATTGGTGATGTGATTCAATTCATCATTGATGCTAATGTGCTTCGGGACCTTACGGTTCTCAAGACCGCTCATTCGCCCATTGAACGACCAAAAGCACACCTGGACAATCGATGATAGGTGGGCTAGATGTTCCATACTACGGGAAACAAAAATCATTTTATCCTAAGCAATGGCCTGGATTCAGTGAAAATCATGCCAAAGACTATTTATCAGTCTCAGTCTGCGTTCAGCTTATTCGGCCTTTGAATCAATGACTGGGGAAAATACCTGGCCAACCTCTAATCAATTCATTCTTGCCTGCCATGTGAACGTAGCTACAATATGAGATCTGACCCTTCCAAGTACTGGCTCAACCTGTCTTCGTTGCTGAGGCGCTCCCAGTCAACTACTGTGCTTCACTCCAGGGCGAGAGAAACCACCTTTAAGGCGTGGATGAAGTTGGAGCAAACACGACATCAAGCATGGATAAAGCTGTTCTGATAAACTTTCATGTCCAGCCCTCTGGGGACTTCTCCTGATGGAGATTGTCTTCCCCAATCACACAGAGTACCACCGGTGTGAACGGTCCTGCATTACGCAAGTCCAAACAGTTTTCTGAACCTGTGGCTTGAAGAGGAGGCGGGTTTGGGGTCTGGCTCAGTGGGTTGCGGTGGCGGATCAACCGCTGCGGGTAAACCTAGACACTGTGACTGACGATTGCGTCTAACTTTCAGATTGGACAGGAGAGCTCCGATGTGAAGGTTAAGGGGCACATAATCAGCTTCGACGCACTCCGGCAATACCTTGTTGAGCGTATCGGATACTACCTCTGGAAGGCGGTTGTGGAGTCTGTCAGACTGAGCCAGCTGCATACCATCAATGAGACTGCACGAACGAGGCGGCGGCATCACAGGGAGTCCATTTCCTGAAAACCTTGGGGCACTGGTGTCGCGGAGATCATGCTCGATGCATCTTCGATTGAAAGCACTAAAGTTCGCCGCAAGGGTGACTGCGCAGAGAGGCACGAATGCAAGGCTCATTGGCTGGGTATTGGCGGCCTCGTTGGTTTTTGCGGTGGAAGGAAATGAAGCACTGGCACAAAGGGCCCACAAATCGGCATACAGGCGGCAGACAACCAGGATTTCTCCGGCCACGAGTTCAAGCTCATCCCACCTCGGCTGCACGTGGTCGGATATGGTATAGGTTGGGTTGATGCACAGAACCAGGGATCCCTCCTGGATAGACCATGTCTCGTCCAGGCCTAAGCGCATGTCCCTGCACGACTGCAGGCGGGCGCAACCATTCCGCTTGGCCAGGGGTATCGAGCTCTGCAACAGATATCGACTCGGGCTCGGCGAATGGGAAGCCCTCCTCCGGGCCAAAGAAATGACCGATTCGCGACTCGAACAAGGGTTGGAAGGGACCTGGGGTGTCGGTGTATGCTATGCCATAGTTAGAGTCAGGGCAATGCTGCAAGTGGTTCGATGGGAGGTGTTACACCTGGAGTTCTTCGCTCGGAGTCCTGCATCTTTGCTCGTGCTCGCTTGGATTCCTCGTATTTCTGCATGTAGTGTATGCTTGCAAGAAGTTATTATGGATGGACTGGAAACCGGGGTGATGGTTGAGAATCGGCGAGGGATGGCAAGAGCAACCCAGACGTATGACTGCAACTGCAGTTTAGGTTCAAGTTGGTGCTGCTTGCTGCTTATCAAATGGTCCGGAGTTGCTGAGTATCATTTAGAGGACTGTCTGCCTGTATCAATATGGTCTCGGATTGGGATACACTAGTACCTCTTAGGTAGTCTACCATGTACGCGTAGAAATCCATCTCGTCAGGTATTTTTCAAATATACAAGTTCATAGCCTATCCCTAGTCAGGCATCAAAGGTTTCAGCGGAGTTTTCTATAAGCTCCATTCTTAGATGTCAGCAAGTTCGACAATAGCCACTTCGCCGCTAAACCCTCCCAAGGCAACAGTGTTCCCATGAACAGTCGTACAATTCTGAGGGTAATCCGGAGGTAAAGCGAACAGCTTCTTTCCATCTCTGATGACCCATGTGTCTTTAACCTCTACACCAGATCGGGACAGTACTGAATCAGGAGACCTGGTAAGAATGCTCGAATTGAATGAGAAGACCTCTCGATCCGTTTCAAAATACTTGTCGATAAACGATAATCTCATAGCCCGATAGCCAAAACGAATGATTTGTCGGCACACTCCAGTGGCCAAGTCCCACACCCGAAGGGAATCTGGCGTAAAATGGATGTTGAAATCTTCGAGCGGAAAATCTGCAGATGCTGAGATCAGAGTGGCTTCATCTGCGGACACAAATATATCGGTCATTTCGTTTGCAAACCTCTGCTTGCATGTTCCTGTAGCGAGATCCCAGAGCTGTACCCCATGGCTCTCTTGCATAATCAGTTCTTTACCCTCTCGGATAAACAATAGCCGTAAAATCAAACATGGGTCACATTCTATGGTACGTTGGCATTCTCCAGTCATGACATCCCAAACCAGTACTCTTCCCAGGCCAGCATCGACAGCAAGAAGTTTTCCATCTGGCGAAAACGTGGCAACACTTGACCTGACTGCTTCCGGCTCCTGGTCCTCCTCTTCCTCATCGATTTCTTCGTGGTATATCTGTGACCAAAATATATTCTGCCTTTTGCGTTCGTTCCTTCCGGAAAGACACGTCAAAATGTGTCTACAGATTCCAGACATGCTGTCCCAAATTCGCACCTTCTGATCACTCGCTATAGTTGCAAATGTTCTCCCGTCAGGTGCGAAGACAACAAAGTTCACTGTATGACTATGACCATCAAAAGTGTGTTCCAAGAGGCCGTCCGCTGAATTCCAAAGCTTCACATCTCCATCCTCGGAGCCAGTAGCAAGATATTGACCTTCTTGTGAGAAGCGTAGAGCAGTCACCTTGCTCTCGTGACTGCTTGAAGATTTCGCAGGTGGACCAGATATATCCCATAGTCGTACCGATCCGTCCCAGGTTGATGAGATTAAAATATGCTCGTCTCTGGAGAATTTCACGCGTGGGAAAAGATGTCCCTCCTGGTTCAATACCAGAATTTGGGCCCCGGTTGTCACATCCTCGAAACGAATCTTCCCATCTGAGCATGCTATAGCAAGAGTCTCACCAATAGAAGACAAAGAGCAGTCAGCGTAGCCGGCGAACTGATCGTCCTCTTTCTTTCGTTCAGCTTTCAAGGCCCCGTTTGAAACATCCCAGAGACTTATTGTGACACGACCTGACAGAGAGATAATAGTGCTGTTATCCACCGAGAAGAAGAGGCAGTGAATATAGTGAAAGTCTCCTTCAATTACCATAACGTTTGTGCACGTTCCATCAATGGGATTCCAAACCCTTATCGTCCCATCTTCCGATCCAGTCGCGAGAGTCTTGGAATCATGCGCGAAGGTGATGGTTGTCACTGATCCACTGTGACCTTGAAGAGTTCGTCTGCGGGTCCAAGTAGACACGTCCCAAAGATCCACGCTACAGTTTGCAGCGATGGCGAAGCTTTTTCCATCGGGGGAGCAGGTTATAGGGGAATCAATACGCCCAAATGGTTTAGTCGCAGATGGTCTGACCGTAGGACTGAATGTCCCGCTCTTGACATCGATCAAGCAGGCAATCCCTCGATAACAAACGGCAAGGTTCGACTCAGACAAGAAGGAAAGGTGTATTTCATCCATAACGTCCCCAGCAGCCTTCAAATGAAAAGTTCGAATGCAATCACCAACAACTGTGTCCCATATTTTTATGACTGGGTTCTGACGATCGGGGGCCATAGCTGATGCAAAACACGTATTTTTGGGACTAAAGGCCAAGGCTTTTGTCCTTTCGTCACGATCAAGTATCTGCCGGCAAGGATCCCAATGATCCATGCCACCCAAAAATTTGCTGATGAAAGATGGTCTTTCGTCAAAAAAGGCGTTCTTAATTACACTCTTCCTGGGGCTGAAAAGAAGTGCGCTTCCATATATCTGCAAGGGGAATTGTGTCATGATTGCCAGGTTTTTCATAGTGAATTTCTCAGCATCAGCCAAGAAGACTGAGATCTCCGTAGTATCACTGCGGGTAGATGCCGACTAGTTGATATTAGTAATGAGAAGTAATGGTATGGCAAGTTGCATACCTTGATCATTGCTTGGAGATCTCTGATCAATACAATGGCTTTGGGGAGCTTGCCGAGTAGACTGAGACTCTCAAGCCAGTGAAGAAAATGAACTTTCAAGAAAGCAGATGCGGGCCCATCTTCAGTGAGCTTGCTGGTCCCTTTGCGCAGAATTTCTGTCCAGTACTCGCATGAATACGCAAGACGATCTAGGGGCTTGTTCTGGGGCACCGAAGCATGAGAAATCTCGGTGTCTGGTAACAGATCATACATATTGAACCTCAAGCCTTCCGAAAGAGCCTTGATAGATCGTTCGCACATGAGATCATGGATCTCGCTAACCCTGGAATTGAAATAATCCAGCAAGTGTTCTCTTGCTGAATTGTGGAGAACATGTACCGTCTCATCTTCAACAGTCAAGAATGAACCGCACTTTGAGACGAAGCCTTCCGGTTTATATTTTGATGGCAAGCCCGAAAGAACCTGAATCTCGGCGTAAGACAATGGACGAGATGCGAAACAAGCAGCTTCCAGAACCGATTTGAAAAATTCTGGGTGGTGGCCGTTCTCGATTCTAACCATCATATTTTCATATAGCTCAGACAATTCAGCAGGGTTCTTCTCGATCTCTTCCAGAGCGTCAGCCTCCATTACGTCTCTATGGATCAGATCTTTAAAGACCAAAGCCGCCCATAGGAAGGTGTTCTGTGCACGCTTGCGAATCTCGTTTGCAATAGCCTCCAAAGTTTCGTCGCTATAATTGAGCTTGCGCTTCAAATCGGAAACCTTGTAGGTGATATACGCGTCCACAGGTTCTGGATTGGACTGGACGTCGACCTGCTTCAGTGTCTCCGGCTTTTCGTCTATGAGCGTGTTCGGGAGGCTGATCTCTGGGCGGCTCGACAGTATCCACTTTATCTTTGCAGAACTGTTGGTGATCTGCAAAGAATCATATATAATTTCCATCAAATCGTTCACCCCGGGTTCGTCATGCTTGGCTATCCTCTCGCACTCGTCAAGCGCATCGACAGCTAGGTAGACAGGAGTGAGGCGCTCATCGGCTAACATAGCTAGAAAGATATCACGAAGATACCAAAAGGTACGTGGGGCGGTAAACAAATTCTTTCCGGAGCTCTTGTACTTCTCTCTAAGATGAGAAAAGAGATGTGGTTGTTGGATAAGCAGTCCCCAAATCAGGGTTCGAAGTACATCCATAACACGCGTTTGGTTTTCACCTCTTGCCCCACAAAAATAAGAAGAGATGCTAGCAGTAATATTGGACGACTTTTGGAACATTTGAGTGATGATACCAATTGTCAACATTGTCTTTCCTGTACCGGCGGGTCCAAATAGCCACAGGATTTGAGTAGCGGATTCCCAATCCTGGAGGGCTTGATATTCTTCGGTGCGAAGGATCCACTCATAGGACTCTTTGAGCAACTTGTCATTACTGTTTAATTTCGTAGCAATCTGCCTCTGCGGATCGTCGACAAAAATATGTCGAAGACATTCGCCGAATTCACCATCTTGGTGGTTCCGCCACTGCTCCGCAATATAATCCCGTAGAGTCTGATGAAAAGTCCCAAGGGTTTCTTGTGTGGCCTGAGCATTCAGGGCAAATTCTCGCATCAGCTTCTGCCCTTCGGTGTTGTGGTATTGTTTTGAGTCGGCTTGCAAGGCCTTCTCAGTGGCCTTCACTCCTTCGAGCTGGCCATCCCAACCGTCAAGATCGATCAGATTGCGGACAAAAACCCAGCCCTGGTTTTTGTAGTACGAGCACACGCTCTTCATCTGGAATAGGAGAAGCTCTTTATACAGATCAATTACTCGTTCTTCCAATAGGTCAAGGATACCTTCAAAAGACTTGTCTCGAGTGGTCTCAATGTATTCCCTGCTCAGGAGCTGATCTGTCAGGCTGCAGTACCATTTCATTCTAGAGGTCACGTAGCCGACTCCGTCCAGATTGTCTTGTGATGCTTTGGCCGGGTTAAGTAAAAACTAAATAACTGTCAGTCATTTTCAATTAGAGAAACCATCGAAAAGGGAGCTGACCGTGAGACCGATACAGACTCCAGCCCAGGGGAGGGCAGCCTGAGGATTAGTTCCGACCGCTAAGTCGACCACTTCCTTGAATTGGAGAATGAAGCTTGACACCTTGCCGACCGTGTTTGTGGCAGAGATAGATTTGTGGATTTTTTGTTGGCCTGATTTGATGGCATCTTGAAGGATCTTGTCTCTTCCAGCCTGGTCCTTCATTTCGGAAATATCCTCATCGGCATCCGGCGCACCGACATAACTAGCTGGCTTACCCGCTTTCTTGAGGGCTTTGAAGTAAGCCTCGACAAGCGCTCTTGTGTTCTCATTATTTGCGAGCTGATCATAAGCACGATTCCACACATTGACAGCGAGGGTGCTGGTTGAGCTCTTTGCTGCCTGGCAAGGCGTATTCTGTGTTGCAGATTCTGTGACATTGCTGTTCTTGGATGGGGTATCGCTGATCTGTGGAATTTGTGGAGTCTTGCAGTTGGATGTTTCCTTTGGCTTTTGGTTGACTGAGGTCTGTTGCTCGTTCTGGTGCTTTTGCGGCTGACGATTCTTTCGAGAGGGGAATATTTCTCGCCATCCCATTTTGAACGAGAAAGAACTCCCAAGACTGCTTATGAATCATGAAGAGTTAGTAGACGCCAATATTACCTCGGCCAGATTCACACATTGTATAAATACCCTTGGAAAAGAAACTAAAGATCTCACATGTGAGCAGTGGCTGGTAGT
The DNA here is from genome assembly GCF_003184745.1 of Aspergillus uvarum CBS 121591. Lineage (NCBI taxonomy): Eukaryota > Fungi > Ascomycota > Eurotiomycetes > Eurotiales > Aspergillaceae > Aspergillus > Aspergillus uvarum. Next base: position 27,525 of record NW_020291353.1, read on the forward strand.
GGAGAGACTGGGTTGAATTGTATTATAGAAAAGGCGACCACGTCAACAAAGTAACCCATATAAGAATACGTACTGTCATCAATCTGTGGAGTATTTTGCAGGTTCTCCTCGCCTATCATTTGTCCATTTGATGCCCAACCGTTCAGCTTGTACATGTTAGGACAAAACTTGGTTGACATGCAAAATTGCGGGGCGACAACGTAGAGCGTCCCGTACCTTATTGCCCGATGGCCTTGAACGACCTACTAGGGATAGTGTTACAGGACGGATGGATTATGCTAATCGAAACGTGCCTTTAAACAAAAAGAACTAGCTGGAGAGCTATTTCGTCTGTTTGTACGAAATACTTTTTAGGTGTGTGCTAAGCTAGCGCTCTGTTCTCTAACTATTCCTTCTTGTTTGTACGGCATGCTTAGGTTAGAACCAATCTGAGTTCATCCCATAACAGTCCACAACCGATCGTCTTACAATTCACCACCGGGACAAAGTAATGTATTCAGCTCTAGATAGCATTTATAATAAAGGTTAATTTATTATTATATTCGCTGTCATTAGACAGCACTTCGTATGGGAATAGACAGTAATGATGCTTGAATGTGCAGGTACCTCGCGGCTGTTTCATCACGTAGGGCATTTGATTTCACCGGGATGAGGGATTAGACCTAGAATGCTTGGACTAGGAGAGACGGAGGCCTAGAAGCCAGCTCATCTGACGTATAGCGTTCCATGCCGTCTGTGCTCTTCACTAAGCCATTCCTGACTGATCTCGTCTCAAGAGGATTTTCCCAAGAGCCAGACCCTCTCGAAAAAAGGATCCTGTTCTTGGGCTTCCAGGTGCCCCTATATTTTAGGATAATCTACCGAAGAACAAGCTTCCATTAACGAGTTCTCCAGATTTCGCTCATGGTGCACTCCGCACAATCCCGGAGTTCACACAAGAAGCGGCTCTTCTTTCTACTAGTCTCCCAAGATGCCTCTCACTGGGCGACATTGCTCATGTTTCCCATGCCCTCCCGTTGCGGGCTACACAGGTCTATATTTGGTCTAGAAGGGCTCTTATGTATAATTCTTACTGGACAGCTAGGCATCGTAACAAGTTGCCTGTCCTTGATGAAGAGGGACCTGGGTATTCGGTAAGCGAGTTGCGCACCTGACCCCCTCTACTAAATGCAACTACATTTTTCTCAACCAAAACGCCATTAAATGAATTCAACAAACTAATCTCTCTATCTGGGCATGTCTCTCTTCTATGCCCTGGGCGCCTACATATTCCACATCCTCGCTGGCCTCGCGTAGGTGGCTGTAAACCCGCTGAAACCTGCCCCCGATAATGATTTATACGAGCGACTTGGGTGTGAAATGGCTCTGCACGTAGCTCGCGAACCTGTTGAACTGAGAGATCCCCTTCGTGGGCTATATGCCTAGTTGACCGAGTCGGAGTTGTTTCTCGGTAAAAGGGGTTTTTGGTGTAAAATTCCGGCTTGATTCGCTACCCCGGCTCACAGGGGGTGTTGGGGTTCGAAGACAAATATTAAGCTTTGAGAGCACCCGATCAGGGGAAAAAGGTACTAAACCAGCAGCTGTAAAGCTATTTTTGATAGTCTCTGATTTAGATGCCTCAATTCGGGCAAAGGGATATGCCGCGAGGAAATCAAGTTTATCAATATGGTTGATCCCAAGACGCATCTTTTTTTCAACCATCCGACCGTATGAACGTTTTAACACCGCAAAACAACCAATGTAAAAGATGGGATGAATGTGCAGGCATACATATTGGAATAATATCATTGTTTTCACAAAGTTCATCAAACTTTGGGGTTAAATGGCTTCCGTGACCGACCATCAAGGATCCAAAGTCGAAACCGCCCTTTCATATATGAAGAAGTCGATGGAATAAATAGTTTCTCAAGCCATCGAAGGCCGATCTCATCAGATGTTCAGCCATTTGGGCTAACTTCAAATTTCCAGTTATCCGGAAGATTATCAAACCAAGATTCAATAAAAACCTTACCTTTAAAAATCACACATGGAGGGAGCGCCCATCCCGAAGCATTTATACATTCAATAGCAGTCACCCATTCGCGATTTCCAGGTTGTAAAAGTGATCGCCGACCGTAATATTCACTTCTTGTAATAACTTTCGTGGTTGCTGTTAATCCCATCGCAAAACCGGTCTCATCGAAATCATAAATATCATCGGGATCAATACCCTTCTCAAGGATAGTTTTTTGAACAAGTGTAAACCATTCACCGATGATTTTAGGGTCTTCACACTTTGCGCGCTCGTAATTATAGCGTCTTGAGAATCGGTTTGAGAGTTCGGGATGTCTTTTAACGAACTTATAAACCCATTTTTTCTGAACCGGTGTCTCCCCCCGAGCCTCGAGTAGAATATTCGCATGGGAAGCCCCAGATTGCTGATCCACTCGGTACTGCACGACATGGCAATTGAGGTTGCTTGTTTGAATCACCCAGGAACCCGATAGAAGCAGGAAACTCATATCCGCAGAATGACGTCCCGGGAGTACGTTGCGGGAATCGTCTCATCCAGTGCACTTATCCAAACGCGCGCCAGCATATCCACAGCCTCGCCGCATTCGTAATAATCCGCGATAACAGCAACCTTTGCAAGCATCTCCAAGCTAAGCTTTCGTGGTTTGTGAAAAGACTGGCAGTGAATCAAACGAAGAACGATTATTAGAGCGTCGAGATCCCAGCTGTCTGTATCAATCTCGACAGAACCTTGTTTCAGGAACTTAGTGCTTTCCATCCAACCGCCAGTGAGAATTCTCTTAAAGACGGAGGAGGCCAAGATCAAATGCTTTGCGGAGACTTGGATGCGAAAGCACGGCACGTCAAGCGGCTCATCGGTATCACTGTCAAGCAACTTCGCGGGAGCAGGTTCGTCTGCAGCTTGGTCGAAATCAGCAGCATGTTCAACTGCGGCAAGATATTGGACAGATGAGGGCTCTTCGGCCAACGGAGATCCTTCAGGCCACCACGCAGACCCCTCGGCTGCCGGAGGCTCTTGAGGAGCAGGCTCTTCAGAGGCAGCCTCCTCTATCGATGGCGGATTTCTATCTGGGGAAATGGAAGTCGCAGCACAAGTTGTTGGCCGGTTTCGCTTAGCTTTCTTTTTGTTACCCTTCTTCGCATGCTTCTTTATCACCGGTCTAGGCGTCTCTATCTCGTAGCTAGGGTCCTCGATTTGTTTGGCGGTGCCTCTGATATCATTTTCCTCGCGTGAGGCATGAAGCGGGGTTTGGAGGTCCTGCCTCGCACAAGCGAAGGATAGGTGTACCAGTGCCACTGTGTACTAGATTGGAATACAACTACTGATAGAATTTAGCAATATCGAAGTCTTTCTTAACTCCAGTAGTACACTTTGAAACAAGCATAGGGTGAAAAGTCCACGCACAGTTATGGTTTTCCCGCCGTCACCTAGACTTACTCCATGACTGTACACAACCTCGCACTGACCTTTGGACGCCACACCTGCTCACGAGAGCGCCTGTAGAGCTTATACTTCCACCCCGGTCCCTTTGCGTATAACTCAATCAGAAAAGCAATAGTTTGACGCAAGACAGCAGCCGGTGGCAGTGTCGAGCCCCCAGCTACACCCCAACACGACTAATCAACCCAAACAACCTCGGCTCTCGGCGCTGAGTCAGCCGTGCGGAGGAGCGCCTGACTACTTACTCTGAGTACACATATAGATATCTCAACCATAGAACCATAGAACCACGGAAATAAAACAATCCTATATCTCTCAGACCCCAGTCAACCCCCTAAGCAACCAACCAGCCCCGCAAGAATGTCCGGCCCCAGTATAACCCTCTACATAGACACCGTCAGTCCCTTTGGGTATATCGCCTTCCACGTCCTCCGAGTAAGTTGTTCCCGTACTATAAACCCAATAGCCACAACCTAACCCCCCAAACCAGAACTCCCCTGTCTTTGCCAACTGCAAGATAACCTACATCCCCATCTTCCTGGGTGGACTTATGCACGCCTGCGGAAACACTCCCCCCGTGGAGATCAAGAGTACGTCTACGTATAATCTATCCCACCTCCCCCCCGGGCTAGCCCCCGGGTGACCCCCCAAACCAAACACACCTAACCGGCAGAACCCCCCCAGATAAATCCGCCTGGATCAACCACGAACGCACCCGCTGGGCGACCTACTTCTCCGTCCCGATCATCCCGACCCCACCGCCGGACTTCCCGCCGCGCACGCTGCACACGCAGCGGGCGCTGGCCGCCGTGGCGCAGCTGGCCCCGACGCAGCTCGTGGCCGTGCAGGAGGCGTTCTACCGGACGTTCTGGGTGGACGGGGACGGGCGGATCGCGGAGCCGGGATGTTTCGTGCCGGTGCTGCAGCGGGTATTGGGGGAAGAGGTGGCGGGAAGGGTGGTTGAGGCTGTATGTCCCCTTTCCTCTTTCTTCCCAGAAACATTGACCTTGTCTCCCTCCGAGGAGGCCAAAGGATAAGTAGTGAGACAGCAATCTGATACGTGGACTAGATGCAAACCCCCGCGATCAAAGCGCTGCTCACGGCCAACACGGACCGGGCCTTCCAGGCCGGGGCGTTCGGGGTGCCGTGGTTCGAGTGCACGAATGCGCAGGGCGAGACGGAGGGGTTCTTCGGGGTGGATCATCTGGGCCAGGTGGCGGAGTTCTTGGGGCTGGAGCGGCGCGGGGACCTGGGGATGCGGGCTTTGCTGTAGCTTAGCCTTGAGAATAACACTTTTGAACTCTTGTATACTGTCCTGCCTCATGAAATATGGCTCCAAGCGGATGGATATCCACAATCCCATTCATCTACCGCAAGAAAACAAAAAAAAAAAAAAGAAACCAGGCTTAAGCGCGATCAATGATTCGTGAAGTGCAAACAATCACTGCCTCGGCGGCGGCCGCTCCGTCTGGTGATGGTACTTCTTCTCCAGATCCGTCTTCGTCCGCGTCCTCTCCTGCAAGAATTCCACTATCCGTTCCTTCTCCAGCGCGTCGATCCGACGCATCTCCTCGGGGTCGGCGGCGGATCGGTCCTCCTCACCTACAGTCAACCCACAAAGTCAGTAAACTCCACAACCGCATCTCACGCGAAGATAATCCAGAAGACTCACCATTCCCCTCCGCCCTGTCGCCCACTAAGCCTGGCACATACTCCCGCACCCGCTGCATCGCTTGACTAACGAACTCGCTCTCGTACGCTGCATTCAGCATCGTCCGCACCTCCTGGATCGAGGTACTGGCCACCTCGCTGAGTTTCTCGGGGGGCGGGAGGATTCCTGAGGATGTGGACGTGGTCGAGGTCGAGGGGATGGAGGCGGGATCGGAGGAGGTATGCTGCGGCGGCAGTGACTGCTGCTGCTCTTGCTGCTGGGCGGGCAGTGACAGTTGCAGCTCGCGTTCCCGCTCCTGTTGTTGGCGCTCGAGGAAGTCTACTTCGTGGGGGTCCACGCAGCCGAGGTCGCGGGCGGTGTCGTCGACGGTTTTCATTTTCGAGCACAAGATCACAAGATCACAGGAACAGAAAGCGTTTGAAGTAATCAGAATGTTGTTTGGGCACAGTAAGTACTGTCCGTACCAAAAAAAAAAAGGGGTCGAGATACAGTACAATCCAAGGACCAAGCTGAAGGAAGAACATAAAAAGAATGAGGAAAGTTGACGTTGATACGGTCTAGACTAGATCCCCCAGTGCAAGTCAAATCAATTCCGGAATCGGCTGTCGCCTGGTAGGGCTGGAGATGACATCAAGCGGGTAACCGGGACGGACGGGGGATGATATCATCGGGGGGCACTGGGCCGGGTTACTATGCAGTCAACTTCAGCCTTGTGGATCGGGTTGGGGTTTCACACCTCGGATATGACTGTTAGCTGGCTTGGTGTGCACTACTTTTATCAGCTTGACAGGAAATTTGGCTGATGTTTGGTGGATCACCAACAGTACTGAGCTTGGGGTTGAACTCGACTGGACTACATACTCGCAATCAACGGATGGGTGTGTTGTGCTTGTCTATCCTGAAGCGCTCCGATTACTGTACCTGGAAGATGTCTCACTTCACAGCGAAAAAGGCCAGCTGTGAAGCATACTACTCGAAACTTACCTTAGCCGTAGAGCATCACGCCACTAAGCCCTTTTTTCAGGGGTCATATTACTCATAACAACTGGAACAACCACGGGCGATCAACTTCATGCCATGCCCAAGTCACTGCCGCAGCGCTTCTCTCAGCACACTGATATACAAATCAATATTGAAAACAGCCGCTACAGTCTCCTCAAAGACAATCCATTTCTTCTAAGATAGGCTCACAATCGAATCAGACCCCCTGCAGAAAGACTGACTACACGTGAATCAATAACTCAACCGCCAGTTGACTTAGGGTTCTACCAATCCAGACTAGCGCCACCCCCTCGCAGCCCCTCCGCCACCGCCGAATTCTGCCGTCCGAAATCAACCATCTGCACTCACTCTCTTATCTTCTTTCGCCTTTCCCACTCCATCACTCACTCACTCTCTATTTTTCCCCTCATTACACTTATACTTATACACTTATACACTTACACTTCTCCAAAAGCTCTACATTCCTTTCACAGCAAAATGCCTCCAATCCCCATCACCATCGTCACCGGCTTCCTCGGCTCCGGCAAAACCACCCTGCTCCTCAACCTCATCCCGCAACTGCCTGCAACCTACCGGCTGGCGCTGCTCAAGAACGAATTCGGCGACGTCGCCGTCGACTCGCAGCTCGCCTCCACGCAATCCATCTCCGGAGTCCGCGAACTACTCAACGGCTGCATCTGCTGCAACCTCGTCGGTCAGCTGAGCGACGCGCTCGAGCAGCTCCGCGCCGAGGTGCGGCCGGACCGCATCGTCATCGAGACCAGCGGGAGCGCCTTCCCCGCCACCTTGGCCATGGAGGTGAACCGCCTGGCGCGCGAGAGCCCCGGCACCTTTGTCCTGGACGGGGTGATCAGCGTCATCGACGTGGAGAACTGGGAGGGCTACGAAGACACCTCGTACACGGCGAAGCTGCAGGCGAAATACACCGACCTGATCGTCTTCAACAAGTGGGAGAATGTCTCGGAGATGCGCTTTGACATCTGCCTCGACCGGGTCGGGGACCTCGAGGTCCCCACGCCGTGGGTCAAGTCCGATCGCGGCAGGGTCGACAAGGATGTGCTGCTGGGGATTGACGGGGCGTTGTTCGCCAAGGAAGAGCATCGTCATGATAACCATGACCACGAGCACGGCCATGACCACAAGAACGATCATCAATCCGAGGTGGAAGTCCTCTCCGTCAACCTCAAGTCCACCGATGCCACTGTCGTTGACGTCCCGGCTCTGGAGCAGCTCCTTCGCTCCGCCTCCAAGGAAGAAGTCTATCGCATCAAGGGCATCATGCGGTGCTCGACCAGCGCGCCTCCCGCAGAATCCTCGGAAGATCAAGGCGCCGTCACGCCCGCTTCGGCCAACGGCCCCGCCACCCGCTATTACATTCTGAATTGGGCCTTCGGTCGCTGGACCTTCACACCATCGGACATCGTCGCTGAGAACGCCGACCCCGCCGTGGTAGCCCGGATTACATTAATTTTGGCTCGCTATGAATCCGCCAAGTGGAAGAAGAAGCTCGAAGCCGGCGGCCTTGTACAGGTTGCTGGACCCAACGACGCCGAGTTGGCTGTGGAGCGACTGCTCTAGAGCTTCCGACATGCAATCTATTTACCTTCTTTTACCTACCATATACAGCGCGCAGGGGCTGGCTCCTGGGCGTGGTGACTGTTTTGGAACTAGATCTCAGTTTCTTTCTTTTCGATTTAGATATTGGCACATGACTTTTATGACGGAGGACGACACGACTGAAGGGTTGCGGCGGAAGCGTTCGGTTCTATGATAGTTAGACTTGATTCCCAGATGAATGATAGACGACATTTAGAGATTGGAAAGGAGCGGCCAGAAGCATAACAGTAATGAACGAAATATAATCAATCGAACGAACAGGTGCGGTACTTTCACACGGTTGTGTTTGAACACACACCGGAAAAAACACTAAGTACAGACTTCTGCTAGAATTCAAGCTCCCCTCGTGGGTCCCTTGCATCTACTCTATGAAAGAAAACATGGATAATTATGGTCAAGACAAACGCGCTGTGACAGCAGCACCGGTTGCTTGGTAAAAGACGAAAGACAATTGTGCATTAAAATCCAAAAAGCATGAACAGAAATTGAGATAAGAACACCTAGTACTCGAGAAGAGCAGAAGCTCCAGCCTCGCTGGAGATATAGATCACCTCGTGGTTGTCCGAAAAACCATTGAAGCGGGTCGCGCTACACCGGGTGTAGGCTCCCATATCCTCAAAGTACAGCCAATCGCCTACGTTCAGAAGGGCCGGAAGGTTGATGCGCTTGCTGATGACATCAATGCCATCGCAAGTCGGCCCCCAGATAGAGTAGGCGATGCCCTCCGAAGTCGCAGCATTCGGAGGATTGACGTTCGGGTCGCAGGTCAAGACCTGAGCCACAGGGTGCTGATGGTCAAAGATGATGTTGGAAAAGTTCCCATACACCCCGTCATTGAGATACAACATGTACGCATCCTGCGTCGGGTTCTCGGGGTCCCGCACATCACGACGAGCAATCACATTGGCAGCCAGGGTGAAGGCGCTGGCAACATAGTAGCGGCCGGGCTCGGCGATGACGCGGATGTTCGGCGGAAAGTAGACTTCCAGAGCGTCACTGAGAACACCAGCGAACTTCTCGAAGGTATCCTGGCTGAAACCTCCACCAACATCCAAAGTGTGAAGCTCGTGGCCCACCTCAGCGGCTTGATCGAAGACCAGCCGCGCGTCCTGCACGGCCTTCAGGAAAGCCTTGGGGTCTTCCGCACCAGATCCGACGTGGAAGCTCACACCGACAACCTTCAGCTCGAGCTGGTACGCAACCTCCAGCAGGTGACGGGCGACATCCATCGATGCTCCGAACTTCATACTAAACTGGCACATGCTGGAAGAATCATCCGTGAGGATGCGCAAGTATAGCTCCGCGTCAGGGTAGCATGACTTGATCTTGTACAGTTCATCGGCATTGTCGAAGGTCATCTGCTTCACGCCCATCTGGGCTGCATAGCGCAGGTACGACTTGGTCTTGCAAGGCTGCGCATAGATAATGCGGCTCGGATCGATACCGGTCTCGAGAGCCAGGTCAATTTCCGCCTTAGAGGCACAGTCGAAACCGTTGCCGAGCTTGGCCATGAGGCGGAGGATTTCCGGATCCGGGTTGCACTTGACGGCTAATGAATATCGAAGATCAGTCGCTGTCTTCCCCTGTGATCGTCCCATTTCAGTCAGACTTACCGTAGAAGGGCCGGACACGGCTTAGATTCAGTTTCCAACGCAGATGCTGGCGGTAAATCTCGCCCATATCTGCCACATAAAAGGCATCTTCAGCGCCCGGGGCGCACGCGTCGACGTCCACCTCAGACGCACGCTTCTTCAGGACGTCCAGGATAAGCTCCTTGGCAGCCAACCTAGACTGCGGCTGATCGTCCTCTCCATGATAGCTGAATTGACCATGATCCCAATTGAGATTATAGTTGTTTTTGTCGGGAATATGTTTGATGGTGGTGCATATTTCAGCTGGCAAACAAGCAGTCGGTGCCATAACCATGCGCGCTGCGACGAAGCACGGGATAGGTCTTGAGATAAAGATAAAAAAGAAAGTGAAAAAAGGTTGTTTTTAACGCGACTGCGTGTTAGGGAGGACGAAAAGTTTCGCAACCGAGGTTGACTGGACCAAGCCTCCTAGACCCTTCCTCCTTGAGAGGAAGAACCGTCAGAGAAGTCCTATGCGGCAGCTCAAAAGGCGAAGGTGTGAATTGTGAGGGCGTCAATTTATGAAAAAATGGCGCACCGGACGGAGGGACGGAGATCGAGACCAGGAGGAGGGGGAATGTTATTAAGAGTGTCGCGTTGACGTCTATGCGATACAATTTGACGAAGAGAAAGCGAGGCTGTGTAAGCCGTGGTGCCCTGAGTTGCCTTTGGAACTGGTGGATTCCAAAGGCCTTGAAATTGCGATTGAAGAAGAGTGAGGTGAAGAGGGAAAGAGAAAAAACAGGGTTTTTTCTACTTCCGAGAAATAAGAAACGATCTGACCCGAGCAGCCCAACTGTTAGCGGTGGGATTGACGGGGGAAAAAAACGAGCAACAAGAACTCGGATATCGAGATAAAAGTGATGCGAGATTTAATTTCCTGGGTCGTGGGGGGAAAAAAAAAAAAAAAAAAAAAAAAAAAAAAAAAAAAAAAAAAAAAAAAAAAAAAAAAAAAAAATGGGGGGGGGGGGGGGGGGGGGAAGGAGACAAGAGGTGCGTGCAGAATTTTATCGACACTTCCGGTGGAGGGGAGGGAAATTTAGGGCAAAGGGCACGGCGTCAGGCAGACACCGGGGGGTGGGGGAATGATGCTGATTCCTTGATCTGACAGGAAATGACAGATGACCTGAAAATCACTGATGTAGGGGGGGGTGTAGGCAGCAAGGAACAAGGTAGCGTAAGGAGAGAAACTCACCTGAATGGAATGGGGATGTGGTGTGGTGAGAGGAACGAACACAACGAGGAAGTAAAGGAAGGAGGGGAAAATGGAGAGGGAGAGGAGAGGGAAAGCGGTAGCCAGTGCTCCGTTACCCGTAGTAGGACGTAGTGGGGGTCGTTCACAGTAACCAGTAATTTACCGTAGACAAGAAGAGAAACGCAGCGCTTACGGCACTAGCCGTGACTCGGAAAATAGTCGATGAGTCTGTGACGGTATTGTGACTGACATGCGTGACTTAAAGCCTTGCAGCCTCTCTTCTCTTCTCTTTTACCCAAATCAAGTACTCCAAGCCTATCTGCCGTGCTCGACACAGTACGGTTACCCTGCCTATCGCCTCCCCCTAGCTACAAGTATGAGTTTTGAGTATCCAAAGAATTCCAATCACGATTGAGTCCTCGAGTTCTTCCCTCAATCCCCGACCCGCCGTTGCATCTTGCAGAGAGAGCAGGCATGCAGGCATGGTTGACGTGGTCTTGTCTCATCTCGTCTTGTCTTCTCACACTGCCACTGTGCCACTGCAGTAGTTGAGTTGATTCCCGTTCGCCTCCATTGTCTTGTGTATAATGTAGAGCCCTCCGTAAGTTACCATGGACCTCGGATCGAGATCTCCCGCCTGATGATTCGATCTGGTGGCCTGTCGAATTATCCCTCATGACCCATCATCCTATGCACCCAAAATCTAGTCGTTCCATCCAACACAAAATTATCTATCCCCTGACAAGAACAAGACAAGACACAAGACAGGATTGGAAGGTTGACCGCCTCCTAAAGTTTGAGTCAGTCATTGAGAGATTTCTTTTTTTCTCTTTTCATCAATGGCGGGTTGCGTTGCGTTGACTAGACAGTTGACAACATCCCAGCCACATTGCGTTGCGTCATGCGGGTCACCAAAAAAATCGCTCGCCTGGCAGACAGGTTCCTGATCGGCGTTCTGGGCCCGGACACGAGAGAGTGGGGGGGGAGGGGGGGAGGTAAAAGCCTGGAGGCCATTGAATTTCTTTCTTTCTTTCCTTCAACACCCCCTCCATCCATCCATTGCGAGACGCGGGTTTCTTGGCTGATTGCATTCTTTGTCCTAACCTTATCTGAAACGGAAGATCGGTCTGCTTAGTACAGTAACAGAAGTAGGTAGTCTTACAGCAGCAGCAGCTGCTGCTGCTGCTGCCGCCGTCCATGTAAATGTAAAGATTGGGTAAACCTCCCCACCCACGGGTAGATTGAGCCTGGAGGGGTGGATGCGGCTTCCAGGCTTACACATGATGTATTTCTGAGGTTCCTAATTGGGTTAACCCGCGCTGACCGCCTGAAGTCATTCTGCCGGTTGTTCCTGAGCTTGTTTCGGCGGTGAAGCCAGGGTCCCTGCTGTATGCGGCACGTGATCTCTTTCTTTCAACCTCCCAACACAACCTTGACTGTTTCTATTGTTTATTGAGAGCCAAAGAGTGATTGTTGCTGCTCAATAAGGTACAGCTTTATTCAGACTCACTTTGTGCTGCTAACAATACAAGGGCTGTGGGCAAAGGCCCTATATCTTTTATTTGACGAGTGTCAGGCATAATAGAACGCTTTCGGTGGGAGTTTATATCCATCTAACAATAATACAATGGTTTACTACAAGGTTTTAGAAAACAAGGGTAAGAAGGATGAAAGAACAAAACATCATCAACCATATTAAGTTACTTTGTATCAGAAAAGTCTATTGACCAGCCATGGCCATGATCTCATTCACCGTACACAGCAGAGAAAACCCGTTCATGCTGATGCTGATGCTGATGCTGATCAAGAAACCAGTCCCCCGGCAATGCATAAAAGTCAAAGAACCACAAGAAGCTACGAAACCAGCACGCAGCCCGTTCAAATCCCCACTACTAAGTACATCACCTATCGGGTAAATCCCTGCGCCGCAAGACCCTACGAGTTGCCTCTCTCTGATCGGAGATCTCATCGACCGGCGACGCGACTCGGGAGACAGGGCACTGGCTGGGCGTGACGACGTGGACCGGCCGTCTGGCCTGCACGGGATGGACCGACTTACCAGTTCTCCAATCCCCCTGGTTCAGGATCCCAACTTCATAGGAAGAGGTGCTGCGCACACAGGCATCCACTTCCATATCGTTCTTGAAGAACGGCCGTCGGTTTCCGCTGCTGGGGATGGTGGGCTGCGGCTGCTGTCGCTGCTGCTGCTGCATCTGTGGTCCCGGTCGTAGTTGAGACTGTGGTGGCCGAGGAGGCACCGGCAACGGCTGTCGCGTCACCGGCTGCGTCAGCTCCATGCGCTTCTGCTGGTCAGCCACCCACCGCTGCGTCCGCTGATCATGCTCATTATCCAGCGCATGCCGCTCCAGCTGCTCTCGCTGACTGGGACCAAGACCCTGGTACTGTCGAGGCTTGGCATTAACCGGGACATAACTCCACTCGGAACCCGGCTGCGCTGCCGCAGAGGTAGTTGCCCGTGCCCGCGCATTCACAACCGTGGGGCCGTGGGCGCCGGACCCGATGCCCGGAGCGGTGTTCGTACGGACTACTCCCCGCCTGGGAAACTCGTAGCGTTCCTCGAGAGTGGTGCCCGCGGACGCTTGTTGTTGCTGCTGCTGGCCGTGGTGCTTGACTGCGTTGGAGCGGCGAAGGCCACCGCCGCCCCCCTCCTGTTGCTGGTGGCCCGCGTCAGTGGTGATTACGCGACCATGCAGTATGCCTTTCAGCGATGGCATTGCGAATGATGAAAACGGCTGGCTGGGTGAAGATACTGATGTATGTGCTGTGTACTGGGTTCAGCTTGGTGTGCTGTGTGTGTCGATCTGTAAATGTAACAGTATATCTGGTATAGACCTTGTAGACTAAAAGTTAGACCGCGGGTAGGTGTGAACCAAGTATGTAGTGGTTTGAGAAATACTGAATAGTAACGACGAAGAGGGGGCGCGCCGGAGGGAACAGACAGAACATATATATTCTGTTAGTATAGTATACCTGAGAATCGAAGCTGGCTTGAACCATGGTGGAATAAAGAGTCTGTCGAAAATCTCCTGCAAACTGTCCGCTATCAAGGTGACAAGAAAACAAAGCTTTTGTGCGGGAGGTTCCGTTTGTGATGGAAGAATAGTGTCGACACTCTGGCAGTTGAGGTACCGTGGTCGACCGTACAGTACATGCTGTCCCCTCACTGGGGTGAAGGCGCCATGCCACTCCAACCAGCTTCCAATTGTACCTCTTTCCTATATATTGCCTACCTAGACACTAGGATTGCTATCACCACCTCTTGGCTTCACGGTTCGACACGGATCACAAAAAGGGTTACAAGACATCACTATTATGTAGATACTCGGAATTAAAAATGTATAGTACAAAGAAATAGAAAGTACGAAACAGAAGGAAATGGCCTGGACATTGACTGACCCGAGTCAATCCATTTCTGCGATTACAGCCACAGAATCCATCGAACGCCCGAGAGAAATCCTCGAAAGATGCCCCGAAGCACCTTGAAAGCCATGACGATGAGCCAGACCCACCACAGCATACCAACGAGCGCCCACTCGAGCATGACAAACCCGGTGCGTCGGACCCAGCGCAACCTGCGATGACGCCTGCGCATACCTTTGTCGAGGGTATCGCTCAGTTGCTTCACCGCAAGGGTGCTGGTGGTGTTGAGCTGAATGCTCAAATCTTCGGCATCTTGCGTCGCTGCCTGAACGCGAGGGCTGATGCTCTCATTGACTATCTTCTCAAGTCTTCTCAGCTGAGCATTCAGTGGCGATGACACCGAGCCCGAAAAGTTGTCCATGGCCTGCCGGAAAGCATGGTTGGTTTCCTCAAATCTCTTGAGTAGTCCCTGCGCCGCTGCATCATACTCGCAGAGTCGAGTCACCCGTGGCACGGGTACGGAGGCATCACCATATGTGCGCAGAAGGAACTCAGGAGGTGGCTCACGCACAGTGCCGGCCCGGCGGGTGATTTCCCGGGCCTTGATTCCCGAAGTAAGGAGCAATGCTCGAGTTCGTTCAACCTCGCGTTTTCCAGGGATACCACTGACGAGGGCAGTGGAGAGACTGCGATTGGAGATACTCCAACTTCTGGACTGGGCATCTAACACAGGGCGCCTGTTTTGCGACGCTGGGGAAGCTTCCACCGTGGCCTGCGCAAGACCCGTGATAGGTGGACGGGTGAGACTGAAAGGAACAGACTGATCCTTAATCCGGCCTTTCTGGATTTGTTCCCGGATTGTATGTATTTCGGGTCCGAACAATTTCTCGAGGCGCGTGGGTGGTGCGTGGACATTTGTATTGCTTGAGAGGGAAGCAGAGAAACTTCCAACATCTCTCTGAGAGCCGTCCATGTTGTGGTAAATATTAGTTTCCGTAGAGTGGCCTGGCAGGTCGGTAGAATCAGAGCTTTGAAGTTGAGTAAACTGCTCCTGTCCAGCAGGCGCCAATAAATGTGGCGACAGCAATGCCTCGTTGTGTGTACCGACTCTTTCCAGATTCTTGCGCGAAGGCCGAATGCCATCATCTGCAAACGCAGGCAACCGGCGTAAAAGAGATTTGGCGCCTGTCGTTCTGTCGCCTTTTATCTCCTCGGCCTCATCAGGATTGTCGGAGTCCGAACTGCTTAGGCTAGAAAGTGAGGTCTTGCGTGCCATCGCCATCGAATCTTTCTTCATGATACGATCGCCGACCTTCGACATTTCATTGCCTACTTTTTCGGCTATCTTCCCAGGCCCTTTGAGAATGCCGCGTAGCCTCGACTCTGTTTGAGCGGCGTCCTTCCGCATCGGAGATTGAGGCTTATCAAGTTCATCCTGGTACGTAGATGACGTGGTCTGGTAGGTAAGGGGACTGGGTTCAAATCCAAGGCGACCCGCGGCTTCCGACAAGCTATGTTGACGTACACCGTCCGTGTCTGGCAGATTTTCATCAACGTTGTCCTTTGCGCGAATGTTGCTCTTGCTGCGCTCGTGACGCGAGCCACGGGCCCGCGAAAAGCGTCCCTTAGAGGGTGATGGAGACCGGCTTGACGGGGGAGATAGATTGCTTGCAATACTAGGGAAGAAACCCAACTGGGAATGAACACCAGGGGACTTGTTATCGAGGGTTGCCATGTTTGTCAAAGTGTCGTAACGATCATCGATGCTCGGCACAGAGGACATGGAGCTTCGCTTCCCTTCTGATCTAGCGCGGGCCCCAGTTCTATGGCGGGGAGGGGGACCATGGCTCGGGGTATACCTGATCCCTGTGAGACTGTCATCTTCAGATATCGCCCCAGAGCTCCTTGTTTGGAATGCACCCAGCGTTGGCGGGTTATATTTCCCAGGAGAGCTTGTCCTGTCAGCGCGCAGGTAACGGTGTAGCCGGTCATCCGCGCTGGACGTGCTCGCGGAGCTGCTAAACAAGCCAAGCTTCCGACTTCCCGGCTCCAAATCTTTGACGGAGATATCGCTATCATGCGTGCTACGGCCGGAAGTCCGAAACCTGTGCCGTTGCCTTCCACGTGTACCGCTTGTCAGACTAGGATGAGCGTCGGATAAAGATGCACGCGAAATGTATTGCTCCGAGTCCATGAATTGTCGATGACGTTGCAGTTTCTCCTCCAAACTGAGATTGGCATCATCCATACCGACATCGATCAGTATATTCGGGTTCGGATAAAGGAGGTTTCCGTCCTTGTCAACCAATTTGCTCTTGTTGTGATCATCTTCAACCCACGCAGCATCGGAAAGCATTTCTGCCGGATCAATTACCCAATCTGATCGCGGCCTGCGGGCTTTGACACTGCTAGTACGGCTAGCACGCCTCAGGCTCGAAGGAGGAGAGGCTGCAAGATAATCAATATCCAGCTGATGTTCTGAAGGCACATATTTCCGTGATTTTGGAAACGACGGAAGTTGTAGACGTTCCACGGCGCTGTGATTGCGATGGCTGTACAACGACTCCACAGAGTCAACCCATTCGTGTACCCTTTCGGTGTCATACCATCCTTCAGCTTCGGTATCAATACTGCATCGCTCGCGAAATCTCACTTTCCTGTTACGGATACACTGGAGAGGATTGTATCTTCTGACGGAGAGCTCGCCATTACTCGCGACTGATACCGAATCTGTAACCAACGGGTCGAGATGCTCCAGAGGCGGAAGCGACGACAGAAGCCGAAGGTATTCGGAGAGCAGCTCAAAATGACGGCGGGCCTTCTCAGCCCGGATAAGAGTGCTCTCTGAGATCCCAGAAGGCAGAGTTTCTGAATCGATCGACTGAGGCAGGAGACTGAGCACCGAGGATGGGGCATGGGCCGGAAATTCCGCCACTCCTTCCGAGATGGTGGGCTTGTTGTAGCGATCGCTCCACTTGTGCACTGCATCGTGATGTCGGGGGCTACCGTGGCGAAGGCCGCCCGCAGAAGTCATCGGCTGAATGTCAGGGTAAGGAGCAGCAGGCTGACCGGCCGACACCAGCCTCCGATTGCCCGGAAAGCGGTTGGACGCCGAACGTCCTAGACTGTTCCTTTTTCGGGACTCGCTCAAATTCAGCGCGAGATTGACGATCTGCAAGGAATCCTTGTCCAGGCCCATGGCAGCCTGGTTGTCCGGCGTCTCCGTTTCTGCCTGCTCCTGGTGTGGTTCCGCATCTTCCGCCACATGCGCAGAAGCAGTAGCCTCTTCTTCAGCTGCCTGGGCCTCAGCGGAGTCCAGCTTCTGTTCCTTCTGACGACTCCACGGAAATCGCGATCGTCTCTTTGATACCTCCAGACCCGGCTCAGAAGGAGCTTCTCGTTTCTCTTTCCGATTTGACCCCGAACGGCGGAGGAATTGGTGATGGCTGCTTTTCAAGCTCTTGGAGCCGGGTAGGAAGGATGAGTCGACAAAGAATCCACCGGGGCCGTGTGTCCGTCGCTGGACTCGACTTGTTGTCTTATCTCCGTCTCGAGAGCTACTGCCTAGCGTACTCCCCTCCAGCTCCCCGCTCGCCCGTCCCTCGTTCATCTGCGGCTCTCTTAGTCGAGTGGATGCGTCATGAGGATTGCTTGAGAGTTGACGAGATTTCGACAACGTGTCATTCGGGCCAGGAGTGGGAAGGGATGCGGTGGGCGGTTCATCGGTCTTGGGCGACATTAGAACCAGGGTGACGAATTGGTGGTCCGTCCCGCCGGAGTAAATAGGGGGCTCGGCTCACAGGGTGAAGAGGACATGGAGATGCCCAAGCAGAGTAGTGCTAAAAGTTGAACATGGTACTGTAGAGCACAGGCAAGAAACTAGGGGCAACACAATAGGTGCACGTTCGTCGGTCTGTGCTGTCGAGACGACGTTAGTCGTACACTTCAATCCCCCCAACTGCATCATGCGGCGGAGCACGGGGAGCTGCAAACATGGCAAACAGCGACGGCCGGCGGACGATCAAGTCAACAGTACCAAATGACGTTGCAATCATTTTAATCATAGAACTACAATACTGTACAGTCTCACCGTTTTGACACACAGAGGAAACATCTAGCATTGAGTCTAACAACGCGATTGGGAACTAGAGGTACAATTCCTGTAGGAGGAGGAAGAGGAGGCATGAGATACAAGAAAACTAAACAAACGCGGAGGGTATTGGTTTACTCGACCCTCAGGCACTGTAGACGCGCTTCAGTCTCGATGACCTGTAATAATGAGATGTGTTAGCCTGAACTGCAAAAGGGAACAACGTGTCATAGCCACTGCATCAGGGTTAGTCTTACCTCTAGGGCTTGCTTCACTTCCAACACTCGGCGCACTTCACCCAGCCAATCCTTGCTCAGGATCTTGGCCCAGCCCTTGAGACTGTTCATCTCACGGGCGGCGCCATCAAGGTTGCCCTCTTCCAGAAGGCTCTCGGTCCGGCAGAGAACACTTTCAACATCATCGCTGCCAGCAACAGCATCCTTCTTGAACATGACCTTGCTCAGAACGAAACTGGCAGCATGGCTGGCAATACCCGCATCCTCGGGCAAGAGGCTTGCCTTACGGACCTCATCGGCTACCCGACGGAAGCGCTCGATGATCTGAGATGTGGAGGGAATACCACGCTGGTAGGCGGTGGGGTTGATCGAGGCGATAGCCGCATCAACGACGGGGTCTTCAGCGGCCAACTCCTTCACGGCAACGAGTTCGCGCACGAACGGGCGAGGAACCACAGAGCGCTCAAGAACCGAGCGGACAGCATCGACGGCAACCTGCAATTGCTGGGTCTTGAGGTTGGTGTCAATGACCTCTCTCCAGCCGGTGGTAAGCTGCTCCAGCTCGCTGACATTGGCAGTCAGTTCATTGAGCTTGCTGAGGCGACCTTCACGCTCACGCTCCACCAGATCCTTCACTTCATGGAGGTACTTGCGGTTAAGCTCAATGGCTTGCTCGACCAGCTCGTTCTTAAGACGCTGTTCAGCCAGCTCCTGGGCTCTCTGCAACTCTGTGCGGATCTTCTCCTGGTAAGCGCGAGCAAGCTTCTCACGCTCGGCCTCGAATTCTTCGCGATACTGAGCGGCATCGGTGGCACGAGCTTCCTCAAAGCGACGGATGAGCTCGCGCGCGGATTCGTCGAAGGTAGCGTGGGCCTGGTTGATCTCCTCCTGAGCAGCACGGCGCGCCTCTTCCCGGACAGCGATAATCTTATCGCCAATCTTCTGGAGCTCCTCCTTGGCCTTCTCAACAGGCTTGGAGAACTTCGGGGCACTCTCGTCGGCACTGATCACGGTGATGATATCATTGAAAGTCTTCACCAATTCCTGGACAATAGCCTCATCGCCTTCGTTGACCTTGGCGAACTCGAGAGGGGTCACTGCGGGCAAAGCAGGTTGTCTGGGTTCCTCCTTCTCGACCGGCTTAGGTGCCTCTTCCTTGGCAGCCTTCGTCTCCTTGGCCTTCTCGACCGCGGCGGACTTCTCCTCGGGCTTGGCAGCGGCAGGCTTGGCTTGCGCTTCGCTGCCCTTGTCCTTCTGAACGGTGCTCATGTGGGGACCCTTCTGCGAGATATCAGCTCCAGCTGACTCCTCCTCGGCAACCTTCGAGGTCAATCCGCTCTTGCTAGGGATCGTGATCTGGTTGCTCTCATCCCTACGAAGAGGGAAGCGGACCTGGCTCTTCAAGGTGTTGGGGAATCGACGGTAGAAGTCTCGTTCTTCAAAGTATAGAATGCTCTCTTCACCGTAGGGGATATATTCGGTGAAGAAGTCATGGAAGTTGTCGAATTTGAGAGCCAAGAAGATGCCACCACCGTAAGCGAAGCCCGAAGTCAGAAGCAGGTAGAGAAGGAATCGGCGGAAACGGCCACCCTTCTTGGGAGCTGGAGTAGGCGCGACGGGAGGAACCTCGGAGCCTGTGATCGGATCAGTTTGCAGTTCTTGCGGTGTATTCGAGTGACGATGGCAACAGTACCCTGCTCGGTAGGCTCCGGCTTAGGAATGACAACCTCCGGGGGCACAGGCGACGCGGAGGACGGGGTGACAGGAGTGGGAGCACCGGTGGTGGGAGGTCTAGCATCGGCAAAGAATCTCTGGCGAGCGTGAAGGACACGTTAGTGATCAATTTGCCAGGAATCAATCCGCAAGACCGAGGATGCCGTCACCGTACCTGATTCGAGAACCGGCTGCTTGCCCCAGCTCTGGACAGCCATTGCGCGGCCGTCCTTTGGCGAGCGGAGGACAGTAGCACCTGGCGTCCCGTGGCAACAGAAGAGCGCAGCATTGTGGGCCGCACTACTGTGAAGGAAAGCGCTGGGAGCGAGAGAAGTTGAGGGGTTGATGTTGACGAAGGTGAAAACGCGGACCGGAACTGGAACTGGGATTAGTAGGTGCTTTTACGATCCGCTCCGATCCTGCACCGCCAAATAGTGGCTCAGTCAGCTTGGCCTTGGTCGCACCGCCCGCCCGCTTCTCCTGTTACGACATTACGACTGCAGGGTAACTATCGGTATAGTCCATCATCCATTGATGAGAGCAGCTTCACTCAAATACTACATCTGTTTCGTATCCGCTGAATGAGTCTACCATAAACTAGAGAAATATGATCAATGTACAGCTATTGTGAACGGTTCTTGTTCGACCTCTCAGTGCGCCGGTAAAGAGAGCCACATGTGCGCAATTCAGGATCAAATACGTCATCCCAAGAGCAAGGAAGATTATTGGAGTATTATATAGGCATAGCATACTGAGAAACTCTGAGGGTAAAAAAAAAAAAAAAAAAAAAAAAAAAAAAGAAAAAGAACAGCTCAACCCATGACAAAGGATACAGACGCCAGCATTAGGAAAACACAGGGAACAAATTGAAACACCGAATATCCTAAGCTATCTCCTGCAGCATGGAGGGGACTTCACCAGAGCCAATTGTATCCGTGTACATGGCCAGATTTGGGTGTCACAAGTGGCATGTATAGCCTCGAGAAATGGGCTCAGAAGCCTTGAGAAGTGGGCGACAGAACTGTAGAATAGCTGGTCGGATTTAGGGCCACAACGAGGAACCGGTTGTTGTTGCGTGCCAAACCAGGCCGCCCAAAATTCGGCTAGGGATGCCAGATAACCATTTCTTGGGGAACATGTAGCGGCCATGCGCAGCTGCCGATTGAAGTCATCAGGTTTTGCACCGGAATTAAAGTTCAAGCTCAGGCAAGAGAAGCACGTCTTTCGCATCTAGACAAAACCAAACTAACGAAAGCTAAAACACCCATGGATAGAGAGGCATCACAATGCTAGAATTGAAAAGGCAGGTTTGAAGGCGATGTCTAGCAGTTACAGGCGCCCGCGCCCTGAGTGCCAGGGGCTTCTGGCCGCAAATCGACCCCGGGACGGGGGGCAGCGCGCAAGTTTCGTGGGCCTGCCTGATCGAGAGGCAGCTTTTTCGCAATAGCGGTGAACAATTCTCGCACATTAGATGACGTCTTGGCCGACGTTTCAAAGAATAGCAGACCGGCTTCACGTGCATAGGCCTCGGCATCAGCGGTCGCGATCGCGCGCTTGTCGGGATTCTCTGTTACAAGGTCGAGCTTGTTGCCTGCAAGAGCGATGACGATGTTTTCGTTGGCTTGCCTCTGTAGTTCCTTCACCCATGACTTGGCCTTATCCAACGACGACTGTTCGATCATAACCACATTAGCATTTCCGCGCGATCATGCTGGTCCGAGAAGACATAAAGGCCGTACCGCTTGAGTGATGTCGTACACAACAACAGCGCAGTTCGCGTTCCGATAGTACATGGGAGCCAAGGACTTGTATCTCTCCTGACCGGCGGTGTCCCATATTTCGAACTTGACCGTCGTGCTTTCGTCCAGGGAGATTGTCTGTGTGAGGAAGGCGGCGCCAATAGTCGACTCGCGGTAATCATCGAATTGATCCTATCTCATATGAGCCCCGTCCTTGGGAGTAAAGAAGGAAGCCATCTGGCTGTAAACCAACCTTAACAAATCTCAGGACTAGCGAACTCTGCCAAGTAATGAAAACATCAGCGACCGCCCGAACAATGAGTTCAACGACTTATTCACCTTTCCAACGGCACTTTCTCCTATTTCAAACATAGACCATATGTTAGTCTTCATTATCCGACGAGTTTGAGTGGGGCTGTAGTCAGGGGGGAGCTAACCAAGCAACACCAGCTTGAACTGAGCGAATCTGGCACCGGGACGGGCGCCTGCTGCGGCTCTGGTGGCCATAATGAACGGAGTCGGTAAAACAACTGTGAAAACTGGAGAAAGAGAAAAAGGCAATAATGTAACTGTCGGTGGAAGCGTGGCAGAAGAACCAGACCGGGAGTGGAAAGTTCAAGAGTGCAAGAAGAGATGAAGATACTGGAAAGGCGGGATCGGGACGCTGGGGGAGGTTTGATGGCGGCCTGCCGTCGACGGCGGTGGTTGAGATGACGAAGGGGGTTCAGCCACACCTGGCTTAAGCCGACTGGCCGATGTGCGGGGCGGTGCGGCGCCTGCTTGTGTGTGCAGGAGTGGTATGTATGACTACTTACATACAACAAATTTCTCTGCAAATCGCCCTATAAGGGCTCCTTACTAAAATTATGTGACATTGAATATGAGTATGCTAAATTCTCAAATATGAATCATGCATGCTTTTTGTGTTATTCCTTACTTGCTAGTATTCTAGCTCGTACATGGGAAACTACCACTCGTGGGCGGAATTACATGGCAGAACCTCCAAAAGCGGAGCTGGCTGCCACAGAGCCGACAAGGCGGGTTCTTAAGGCAGAATGTCAGGTACTGTACATTCATTCCTAATGGATATATTGAGAGCAAAGTAAACCTCTTTCCCTGAGAGAGATCTTGCTACCATCTCCAAGACTATGACCAGAAACCTCCTTCATCGCTTATTTGCATCTCACCATGTGCCGCAATACGCCCCGGGTGCTCAGGGGGCCCTCCACGATGCCACGTGATCCTCCAGTAGCTCTCCCAACTTCCAGCTAGGGGCTGTGTGTAGTATATCACCGGGTTTCTTCTAGCAGAGGGAATAAATACTAGTATCATTTCTCCTTCGCTCTGACCTGCATCTTGCCTGTGTTCACTTTCTGTTATGTAAAACCGGGGTTTCGATGTACCGACCTCCAAGATACCTGAGCACCCAGTTTGCTTCTCTGAATTGGCTAGCCTCAAAGCGACCAGCTCCAAAAGGACCTGGGAATTATCTTCAACGACCAGCGATATCCTCTTCTTAGTGGGCATCTGTGCCACAGGATTTTCCATCTTCTGGATTCAAGACACTTGAATCGTCCGTACATATTGAAGAAGAGACTTTACCTACATATCAAGCCCAAAAACTTTTTTCCCAACCCAACAGGGGGAAGTTCTCAACCATCGATATCAGGTATTAGCTACGTTAGGCTACGGAGTTACGTCCACTGTATGTTTTGGTCGTGACTTGTTGTAAGTACAACCAGGGGACTATACTTGTTGTTTTTCGGGGGTTTGTTGATAATGCGATACAGTAATTCCAGCTATGTTGCCTTGAAAATATACGTGACGGGCGAGAACAGAGAAGATGAACTGAACATCTATAATCGTTTGAATTCAGTGGATATGAACATCCCGCTAAAAGATACATTCGAAAATTATTCGATCGTTTTATTATTACGGGTCCCCATGGTCAACATATCTGTCTCGTTCACGAACCTTTAGGGATAAGTGCGAATGAGCTGCTGGAATGGATTCCTGGCAAAGCAATGACTCTTGAGGATATGAAGGTTTGTATCCCACAGTTACTGGTGGTGTTGGACTTCTTACATTCTGTAGCTGGTGTTTTTCACACGGGTACGTGTTTGATTTCCTGTTGAAACGAGATTGAGAGGCTAAGTTGCATAGATATCCAACTCAAGGACTTGCTTCTTTCCTCACCAAAGCCAGAGGCGCTTTCGAACTTTGAGGAAGAGGAGAAGAGGAGATAAGAAACCCATCGGCACGAAAGGTGCTTCAAAACCGTACAATCTACAGGTCCGCCCGCTTCCCTCCTGGAGACGGACTACCACTTCTCAGTGATTTTGGCGAAGCTCGGCTTAGCAATAAATAGCACACCGAAGATATTATGCCAAATCCTTACAGAGCGCCTGAAGTGATTGAGAGCAAGCTGGGATAACAAAGTTGATATCTGGAATCTCGTTGTTCTTCTGACCGGCTGACAGCCTTGGAGCTCTTGTATGATGAGTGGTTGATGAAGGGACTTGAACAAGGGAAACGAGAGAGAGAGAGACTAAACCTTGACTTACTTATTTTTTTTTACTGTTTTTCTTTTCTTTCTGGCTATCTTCGGTGTAATTAGGTGTTGCTGTCCTTATTTCTCTACTCTGCTCAGTATACTTCTTAGAGATGCCAGATGCCGAGTACTTTTTACCTCTATCTATAGTAGAGAGAAGGTTAGAGAGACAGAGATCCTAGATATATCTACATAGCCTTGCCGAGGCCCTTACCAAGAATATAATGAAGTATTATTGTTGAAATCTATTTCTAGAATGACATAATGCTAGTGATGTCTGGCACTACCCTTCCTGTGGGAGGAGTCAACAGCTCCTACTGTATCCATACCTCGAAGTGATCCCGTCTTCTCCTTCCTGTCACACAAGCCCGTTTCAGGCGGGCGCAATAATCGTTCACGCTCTGCGTTTTCTGTTCGTCTTCGAAAGGCGCTGGCGGGGCGGGGCCAGTAACGGGGCGATCGAATTAATTGTCTGAGGTATCGCCCGGAAAAAATTGAATTGTATTCAACTAAGGTACAGGCTAAGCATATTGAGCAAATCAGCGGGCAAGTTTCCAATGAAGAAAGAAAGAGATACATACTTAGCAGCTCAGCTACTACTCGGCAGTGTCCAGTACAGCTTATCAATGAAACCATTTATTCTCACAACTTCGTCTCCCGCTCCGTGATATATTGTGCCGGCCACACGCCTGACTTGCCCGGAGCGAGGATCCCCTTCGGATCCAGCGCCTGTTTGATAACCTCGTGAACTTTCAACAGACTGCCATTGTTCCAGTTGTAGGTCCCGATCACCTGGTCCATCATCGCCAGGTGGGTCCGGTACTCTCCCCAACCGCGCTCCGCACAGTCGGCAATCAGTCTTTTGATCAGAGTGAGCGCTTTGTTCCGCTCCACCGGCGAGATTCTATCGTAGACGATGCACACAATGTGGTCTAAGAGAAGTTAGGTCGGGAGACCAAGGTGGGGGACCAAGGTAGGAGAGAAGAACAGGCGCGGGATGAGGGGCAAACTCACGCATCTCTCGCATCCCAACGGTGAAGGTACCTAGAAAGTCCAGACCGACCTCTTGACACCGCTGCTTGGTCAGGAGATATTGCGCCATAGCGTCGTCCCCGGTCACTTTAGCAATAGGGGAGAAAAAGAGATGGGCCCCGTTAGGTACCCAATTTACCCACTTGAGTTCATCGTAGGTTGGGATCCCCTGCATCGTCAAGTGGCGGATGCGCAGCACCGAATTCTCCGCGGTCTCCTCCGGGAAATAGAATCTGGCTCCGGGGATCGCGGAGAATGCCGCTCTGATGGCCGCCCAAAGATTCTGGCGGATTGGTTCAGGTCCCTTTGGAGATTTTTGCGGTGGGTTAGTTTCAGTACGACCTGGTCAACGAAGAAGTGGCGGGTGTATGGTGAGGGCTCGAGACAAGCAAGACCTACGTAGAGCGCCCCGTAAAAGTTCCACCGGCCCAGACCCAGCTTCTTAGCAATCGCATCCAGCGCCTTGTCGGACAGCGGACCGCCAGTGTCAGTATACGCGGTTCGAGGGGCCAGGACGGCCGCATCAAGCAGGATGTGGCGGATAGTGGGCACGTTCTGAAGGGTCATGGTGAGGCGCAAGGGCCGGATGATATCGACCGCGCGGTGCAGATCCTCGTCCCGGGGCAGGGTGATCAGATAGGATTGATACCCCCCGGGATTGGGCATGAGCCACATCCCAATCTTGGTGACCACTCCCAGGTTAGACTGCGTGAACAGGCCATCCAGATAGGGACCAAACCCGTAGGGGAACAGGGCGGCGGTCGGGTTCCAGGGCTGGGTTTCGGGCTTTTTGGACTCAGAACCGCCACGGCTTTCGGGGTGTGGCAGGGCACCCATACCCGTGCGCACCAATTCTCCGGTTGGCATTACCACCTCCATCCCCGAGTGCATCATGTAGTGATCTCCGTACGGCGTATATCCAACTCCCCGCTCCAGCATGTTGCCTAGGATCGACCCGCCACCGAGGTCGGGGACATCGATCCATACTTTCTCTCGCAGGTTGTGCTGAACGAGGTAGTTATGCAGGTCATGGAAAGTGACACCTAGATATCAGAGAAAGTGAGTCTGGGAGGAGAGGGAAGTGAGCGGGGGGAGAAGAATCTATGCGAATGGAAATCTCCTACCTGGCTCCACAATACAGTAGGCCCCTTCAACATTGACCTCCAGGATCCGGTTCATGTTCTTCCCCATGTTGAGGACGACAGATCCCCGAACCCGAGGGGCAGCACCCCCATATCCCGAATTCCGGCCGATTGAAACTGGCCACAGTGGGACTCGAAATTCACTGGCAAGGCGTAAAATCGCTCTGATAAGATCCAATCAGTTTGCGTCTTGTTCGTAGGTTGGAGGGAAGGGGGTAAAGCAACTGGTGAAAAGCTCACTGGACATCTGCAACCTCTCGCGGTGCGACGATAGCTGAGGCGAGAAAGGTGTCAGGGGCAAGAACAGGATGAGGGTCAACAGAATACTGAGGCTTCATATATGACCCCGGATCTAATTGTTCCTCCGTCGCGATTACATCGACGTTTTCTGCACCCACGAGCCGGATTACCTTGTCCAAAAAGATATTAAATACCTTGACACTCACCCCGGGAGGAAGTGCTAATGGTTCAAACATTGTGTATTGCTGATTTCCGCGGAATTGTCGATTGCTGGATGCTCATCCAGACCGAACGAACTCTTCTGAATTAATGGAGGGAAGCACTTCTTCCTTTTTCTTCAAAAAGTGAATGACCGGGGGTGCCAGTAGGTTTATATGTGATTTAAACATCTTTGGGGGTAGAATACGGTAGGAAGAATGATGGTGCAAGCAAGCATATCAGCCGACGTAAAGGATAAACTCTCATCGCGTACGTAACGTAGTGCTGAAGATCAGCATCCCGGCGGGTCAGAAGCGGAGATTTAAAGCGGGGGTGGGAATTTCCCCGCTGCCACCACGGCTGCGAAAGGCATTAAGTTCCGAGTCATTACCAAGGTACAGTGCTAGCATATATGTATGGTTGGAAATTTTATAGTTGTGATTTCTTTTTAATTAGTGATTTGCGTGGGTTGTGATTATCAAGGATGTAAGAATTGACTTCCTCTTAAATACAGGTAATCATACTCGAGTCACCTCGCTGTCATCATGGAGAAACATCCCCCAAGCGTACCACTAATTTCCCATCTAGCTGATCGACCTGCCCCGCATAATGATTGAGGTCGATCAAGTCAATAAGGACAGTTCGCGGCTTTACCAGACCGCGGATGACAAATTGGACCGCCTCAAGGACATCTATGCGGTCCCCAGTGATGCTGCCGACGAATCGAATACCATAGTCAATCAGAGTGAGGGGGTGGAAGGAGACTTTCGACGTTGCTGGGGGGATCCCCACGGCGACCAGGACCCCAAAGTAGGCTAAGCACGGCAGGGCATCCTCATACGCGGCAGCAGCCCCGGCACAGACAAGTACAGCAGCGCAGAGATCACCGCCCGTAGCACGAAGGAGACTGGTTCGGAGATCTGGCTCGGCCTCCTCATAGTCAAGATAGACATCTGCCCCCGCTTCCAGACAGATGGCTCTGCGTTGAGGGCCCCCGCCGTCAATGGCCACCGTCCGATACCCCATGGCCTTGGCATATTGCACTGCCAGGGAGCCCACGCCGCCTGCTGCCCCGGACACACCGATCCACGACCCGGGAGTAACGTTGGCTACCTTGAGGGCCTTGTAAGCTGTCACCCCGGCGCACATGATCGGGGCCAACAGCTCGCTGGGACCCTTTTCAGGCAGAGGCATCAGGTACCGTTCCGGGACGACCGCATATCGGGCCAGCGTGCCGGCCACATCTCGACCACTGAAGACCTGGGTGGTGCATCTAGTTTCGCCCGCCCCCGCGCTCATGCAATTGGGACATGCGCCACAGGCATCGCGGATCCAGCCGATCCCAACTCGTTGGCCTACCAGCGCGGCTTCGGCTTCACACATAGCGCCTACAGCCACAATTCGACCAATTCCCTCATGGCCCAGAATGGTGTTACAAGGGCCGAGCTGTCCGCGGGCGAGCGAGAGATCGGTACCGCAGAAACCCGTTACTTCCAGACAAACAAGGATTTCTCGAGGTTGGATGGTTGGAATCGTTGCAGTCGTGATTGCAAAGGTGAAATCAGCTCCTTGCTGTTCAAGTACAGTCAGTAGTGTTCGACCAACGCCCCGGAGAAGAGGACTATAAGATAACAGGCTGTATACTTACATTTTTGAGAATCGCTACCGGCTGCTCCGCCATTGTGGTTTCACGTATGGCTTGATGCCGAGAGCTGGGAGCGATGATCGTATTGGAAGATATCTGAGCCTTCCACCTGGAATACGTGTGAGGTTCACCTTTGTATTGTTCCGAGGCTGGGTAGTGGAACGGCATTTTCCCACCTCCGCCCCACTGAACAAGCCATAAAGACAAGGCGGGGGTGTGATTTTCCCGCATGGCTCCCGCCCCGCTGGTGGGGAGATCCCGCCGCTAGTCCATCTATGAAAATCCATCATTTCAATTTTAAGCTATCCTCAGGGCTGTGCTTTCAGGTCTCTTCTTCTTCTTCTTTCCCTGCCTGTTTTGGGCTTCTTCTGCTTAAGTCTCTCGATTCTCTTTCAATATAGGCATAGAACATCCCAGTCCTCTGCAGTAGAATGGTGTGCGCTACCATCAAAAAGGTTACAACGTTCTCTAACATCATCCGCTCGCAAAAACGACATGGGGGAAACACAGTGACAGTCACCGACCCTCGAACCCTCACCGAGCTCTGGCCGGTCCCAGTGGCCGCTGAAAACGACTTGCGCGAGGCGGTACAGGCAGCCCGTGAAGCATTCCCCCTTTTGGAAAGCCCGGCCTCTGGAAGGTCGACAGCAATGTCTGCACCGGATGGCAGACGAGCTGGAGACCCGACAAGACGAGCTCCGTCCTATCCTTGCCAAGGAGTTAGGCAAGTCGGTATGCACATTCCACTTTAGCCCATGCTGTGTGAGGGGGCTGGCTCATAGAGACCGGTGTTGCAGGATGTCCTGGCGAAAATTGAGGTTGACGATGCCTTACGATTCCTCCGGTTTAATGGTAAGAACAAGAAGAAAACAAAGACTCTACGTCTCTTTCTCCCTTTCTCTCTCTCTGAGAGCAAGACTAATCGATTGAGGATTCAAGCCGCCCAGTCATGTCCCGATAAGAACGAGTATGAGGATGAATCCGTCTGAATCGTCTCCACGTATCCTCCGCTGGCCGTGGTCAGCGCCATATGCCCGTGGACCTTCCCGCTGGTGCTGGCGGTGGCCAAGATAGCAGCGGCCCTGGTTATGGGCAACTGTGTGATCGTAAAGCCCTCCCCGATGACCCCTTACGCGACCCTGAGATTTGTTGAATATACAAGAGATATCCTCCCCAAGTGGATACTTCAGGCGCTAAATGGGAGCGATGAGGTCGGGGCGCGCATGACCACCCATCCGGGCATGGACAAGATCAGCTTCACCGGGTACACCGCCACGGGCCGCCGTATAGCAGAAAGCGCGGGGCGGTCGCTCAAGCGCGTGACGCTGGAGCTCGAGGGCAACGACGCCAGCATCGTCTGCGCTGATATCGAAGTGGACGAGGTAGCCGTCCGAGTGGCCTAGGAGTGCTTCTTCCATGCGGTTCAGATGTGCGTGGCCACCAAGCGAGTCTACGTCCACCGCGACATCCTGCCGCAGTTCCGCTCCGCCTTCATCGCTGCAGTTCAGAAGATCGTCATCGACCGCGCGGCCGAGCACTCCCCGCTATTCAGCCCACTGCAAAACCGCATGCAGTACCAACTTGTTCAAGAATTCCTCGCTGATAGCGCCAAACAAGCTCACACCTTCTCTGTGGGCGGCCCCGAGCGCGACGGGAAACCACTGCCGGGGTTGTACATCTCCCCAACCGTGGTGGATCGTCCGCCAGACAATGCCCGCATCGTCCAGGAAGAACAATTTGGGCCCGTTAACCCCTTTCTTGAGTGGTACGACGAGGCCGAGCTCATCCGCCGCTTGAATGCCACCAAGAGCGGGTAGGGTGCCTGTTTCTGGGCGCTCGATGTGGCGACGGCGGAGCCCATTGCACGCCAGCTGGAGGTCGGAACGATATGGCTTTATAATTTCGCAATCCCCCACCCCCATAGATACTTTTCGGATGGAAACAAAGTGGAATCGGAGGCGAATGGGGACGTCAGGGTTTGCTGTCCCATTGCCATACTCAAACCCTACAGTTTTACAAGTGAAGTCGAGAAACCATCAATCACTCGCTGACGCCACGGCGGAAACGCCACTGAAAACATGCGGATATTGAAATCCCAAATTGAGGGCGCCATATCCGCCCAGCAAAAAATGTTCATAAAGCCCTATTAATGTATATCATCTTCCAGTGTACCTGAAGAATAATCACATGAAAGCTTTATCTTCTTGTTTAAAAATAGGTACAGGCAGGCACCAGTTTACTACTACATAATTACGTTAACTACCGTAAGTTACGTCCCGGCTGCTTAGTAAGGAGAAAGCGGCGCCCCAAAATTAGTCTAGACCTAAAGCAGAAAAGGTAAAGTGACTTGATTTCCCGCAGTGTTGGCCTGTCGGATTAAGTCGTACGTACAGTACACCCTTTTCTCGGAGGTCGTCATCATCACATTCAATCACCTTCTCCCGCTTCCTCCTCCCACTTTCGATATTACTACCTTCCTGTCTTGACTTTTGAGTCTTCCTTTCCTTAATTACGGTTTTTTTCCCCAGATATCATATCTTCTGCGCTATGCGCTAGGGTTCACTTCAGATTCCACTCTTTCTTGTTTTCTTTGGTCGCTTTCCACTTCCAGTGAACTACTCCCTTACGGGGTAAACTCGAAAGTCATGGCTGCCTCCGTTTTACCGTTTCGCGACATCAATCTCCACGCTTCGCCCTCTCATTATGCCTTCACTTCTCCCTCATCACCTAACGCCCCTACTCTTGTCGTCGAGCGTCCAACCGGTGACTTACGTCTCACAAATGGCACCCTTTCCGGTGCGAAGCGTATTTCTAGTATCGCTGGTATACTGGGCATTATCAAGTTGAAACTAGGTATGCTCACCGTCGCGCTATAAATTTCGGGAGATTGTTACTGATTTTGCTAGACAAATACATCATCGTCATCACCAAGGCTCAGCCCATGGGTAGGCTACGTGGCCACATGGTGTACAAAGTTGCGGCGACCGAGTTCCTCCCCCTGCGCGAGCGCCCTCTGCATGATTCCGACGAAGATACATATCTGGCTTTGTTGAAGGAACACCTTCGTACTGGACCCATGTACTTCTCCTATGCCCTGGACATCACCAGCAGCTTTCAGCGTCAATCACAAAGTGATCTTAGCCTTCCTATGTGGAAGCGAGCGGATGACCGCTTCTTCTGGAACCGCTTCATACAATCTGATCTGATCGACTTCAGCCTTGGAGAACATGACACGACTGGTGTGCGACTCGGCCCACAGCCAGGTGTTGATCCGTATATCCTCCCCGTCATGTTTGGGATGCTACGGATAACTCCGGCAAAGGTCAAGTCAACGTCGTTCACATTTGCCCTTGTTACGCGGAGATCCAGGTATCGTGGAGGCACAAGATACTTCTCACGTGGCATTGATGACCAAGGTCATGTCTCGAATTACAACGAGACCGAGCAAATTGTCATTCTGAATGACGTAACGGGTGGCCTTTCTGGTTTCGCTGGAGGCCAGTCTCTAGCGAAGGACAAGTTAAGTGGCTCTGGCCAAGACCTCCAGGTTATGGCGTTTGTGCAAACCAGAGGCAGTGTTCCTGTGTATTGGGCCGAAGTCAACAATCTTAAGTATACACCGAAGCTTCAAGTCCGCGGAGTGGAGACTGCTGTTGACGCTGCCCGCAAGCACTTTTCCGAGCAGATCCGACTATATGGCGAAAACTACTTGGTTAACCTGGTGAATCACAAAGGTCGGGAAGAACGAGTCAAGAATGCTTACGAGCAGTTGGTCCGTATATTAGTGTCGTCCTCCACCGAACACACCGAGGCAGATGACGCAACATCGGAAAAGCTACACGCTGTTGAGCCCGGTCTCAGACAAAACGAGATGGATAGATTACATTATATCTACTTTGACTTTCACAATGAGACTAAGGGACTCAAGTGGCATCGTGCAGAGCTGTTGTTAGACCGGTTGATGGACGGACTCAATAGGGGTGGCTATTTCCGGGGAGTGGAAGACCCTGGTGTCCCTGGTGGACAGCTGGATATTCGATCCTCGCAAACCAGCGTCGTCCGGACAAATTGCATGGACTGTCTTGACCGCACAAACGTGGTGCAGAGTATGCTGGGACGTTGGGCTATTACGCGTCAGCTCATCGATGCTGGAGTCCTACGCCCAGGAGAGGCTGCAAACGACGACCGTGAGTTCGAAAACCTCTTCCGCAATATCTGGGCCGACAACGCGGATGTAGTCTCAAAATCCTACTCTGGCACGGGCGCACTCAAAACCGATTTCACTCGCACAGGAGAGCGTACTCGCGCAGGCATGTTGCAGGATCTTAACAATTCTATTACACGCTATGTGCGAAACAACTTCTTGGATGGTCCACGACAAGATGGCTTTGATGTGTTCCTGGGTGCCTATCTCCCTCCTGACTCTACACTGGGTAGCCTTCAGCTCTTCCTCGATCGCCGACCGCTCATCATCCAGTCAATCCCATACATATTTGCTGCTGGAGTTTTTATGATCATGGTCTCAACCTTCACGAGACGCCTACCAGACTCCACTGTGTGGCCACTGCGCTTGTTTGTTATCTTCTGGCTTGTTGTCAGCGCCTGGTGTGCCCGATTTATACTTGTCCATGGGATGCTTTATGTAAGTTTTGGTGTCACACCTTCCAACGTGGAATTGGGTACTAACGCAAGTGCTCCAGGTTAATTGGCCAAAATTAAACACACCCGCAGCTGGATCTGAAGGGTATCAAGATGCGCTTATCAAGGCTCGGACGGATCCGATCATCGGCCAGTGGCTTCCTGTCAGAAGACACCAGCGAGGCTATAGCAACGCAAGGCTGGTTTTCCTGGAGGAAGGCAAAACCAGGATTGAGTAATTTCATTGACAAGCTTCTTATTGCATGACTTCCTGCACTACACCTTATAGAATATTTACATGTGCGCTTCCCTTTGGTGTATATCTACCCACACACGTCTTTTACTTCTCTACATCCACACCCTGCTTACACTTTTCCATGTTCCAATAAAACCTTCTCGTCACCCCTTGGATTTGCCAAATTAGATCCATTAGTAGCAAAGTTTACTTGTCAAATACAAAGTCTGCCATTGCACTTCCTACATGTAAGAATTGAGGTGTAAGGTTGTTTCGCCGATACTTTAATGAGTCGAGATGTCTATGCATTGTTCACGTGACCTTATCGGTAGCCCGAACTCGGACCTACCGGCGCTTGATGACACTACTCCGGCTGCGTAGGCAAGTACGGCGTTTATAAGTCTTTCAATTAGTCGATGCACAACAGCCTTCTTTCACGTGAGCAGTGGCTGACCTGACCCTGATGAGGGGCTTTCGCAAACTTCCCACCCTCTTCCAGTTTCATTTTACTCGCCATATATCATCCAAATCAACCATTATGTCTCGCGATTATGAGGCAGGTTTCCCCGCAGGCATTTGTCCGCAAGCCATTGGGCGTCAAATCTAACGATGTGGTGCAGGCTGCGATTGCAGCTCTAAACTCACTGCAAACCAATTTTGCAGTTGTGGAAGAGTTACGCAAGTCACGGAAAGACATGAACCTGTTGTCTATTCCAGAAACTGTTGAGTGGCTTCGTCGTGTCGGATATAAGGTCCGCGTGCCCCCCCCCCCGCATTATGTTGTCATGCTCCAGTGTTGACTCTCGTTCTATGTTTGGTCCATAGCCCTCGGATCTAAGCCGTATCAATCCTGTTCATGTCGCCGGCACGAAGGGTAAAGGCTCCACTTCGGCTTTTATCGCATCGATCCTGTCACAGTACACTGCCTCGCAGCTATCTCCCTCGGAGTCAACCTCGCGATCCCTCAACAAGGTCGGGCTCTACACCTCGCCTCACTTGCGCTTTGCCAGAGAGCGTATCCAAATCGACAATGCACCACTCTCGGAGGAGAAGTTCGCCAAATACTTTTTCGAAGTGTGGGATCGTCTGGAAGATGCTGCTCGAGTAGCCGGCGAAGATCCCACGAATCTCAGAACGAAGCCTCAATACTTCCGGTACTTAACATTGATGGCATTCCACACTTACATCAGTGAAGGAGTCGATGCTGCAGTTATCGAATGCGGGATCGGCGGAGAGTACGACTGCACCAACGTGATTCCAGAGCCAGCTGCGACAGCCATCACCAGCCTGGGCATTGACCATGTTGCTATGTTGGGAAACACTGTTGAGGAGATCGCATGGCATAAGGGTGGCATCATCAAACCTGGCACCAAAGCATTCAGCGCACCTCAGCCTCCGTCTGCTGAGAAAGTCCTGTTCGAACGTGCTGCCGAGAAGGGAACCTCGCTGGAAATCGTGAGGGGCCACCCCGAGCTCAAGACTGGTGGGGGCGTGAAGCTCGGATTAGCTGGTGACTTCCAATATACCAACGCGGCAGTGGCGGTTGCAACAGCGGCCGAATTCCTGCGGACTGTCGGCATTGGGGAGGTGCCGTCGAACATCCTGCAGGAACCCCTACCAGCTAGATTCCGCAAGGGTTTGGAAGAGGCCCGTCTAGGCGGTCGTTGTGAGACGCGCAGTGAGAAGCACATTACCTGGTACATCGACGGCGGCCACACGCTTGAAAGTATCCGATTGGCTGGCCAGTGGTTTGCATCACAGATCCAGGCAAACTCTTCGTCTGCCGCAGTTGCGCAAAAGAAGCAGCGGGTCTTGATCTTCAACCAACAGACCCGTGATAGCAATGCCCTGGCCCAGGCTCTTTACGAGACTCTGGCTGCGGCGTTGGGCTCGGAGCAACCCTTTACCCACGCGATCTTCTGCACCAACGTCACCTACAAGGCTGCAGGTTATCGACCCGATCTTGTCAGCATGAACACAAATGCAACGGATGTGGAGAAACTGCATGTCCAGAACAGTCTCGCCGACACATGGCGGTCCATTGACCCTCGCACTGAAGTCAAGGTGTATAGCACCATTGAGGAAGCTGTTGACTTTACTCGGGAGCTCGCTCTGCAAGAAAAGGACCTTGTAGGCCAGGATGAAGCCCCCGTGATGACATTCGTTACTGGTAGCTTGCACTTGGTTGGTGGCTTCTTGGATGTGATTGAGACCAAGCCTGCTTCCCAGTAAGACTTGCATTATTCCTGCCTCACCATGAGGTTTCAACAACAAAATTGGTGATACCCAGACAAAGCCATTATGCCTTGTTTATGCTCTATTGTTTGAGTACTTTGATTTGATGATAGATTCGGGAGGCGTTGTTTAGTTAGATTTCAACATCCCATGTATTTTGGGGAATAATTGATTGGGATCCACGGCGACTAAGTCACATATTGAGTGAATACCGATGGGCGTACCTGTAGATATGCACCCCGCAAGCGCAAGGGACGGACGGCTACCGTACTTTGTTGGTTGAACGTGGGGCGGGCTTAGAAAACCTTCCCGCACCCACTACTTCTTGTCTGTTTGCGGTCTCCGACCCGACCATCGAACTTCCACGTGTTTCAACCGCGCCAGCTGCCATGTCGGACTCCAAGGATAAGAAGGGCAAAGCCGCCAAGGCGTCCAATAATGAGGTCAGTTCTCTTTTTGTTCCTAGCTAATCTGCCGTCTCCAAAACTCACGCGGATTGTCTTAGGATGCGGCGAAACAGAAGTTGACCCCCAAAGCGGCCGAGGCGCTGCTGGAGAATAACCCCGCCCTGAAGAACGAGCTGGCCGGACTCGACAAGGATAAGGCCGCGGAGGCCCTGCGCAAGATGGATATCTCCGAGCTCTTGACTGGTCTGGCTGTTGGAGGCAAGAACCAAAAAGATATGGCCTCGTACAAGTTCTGGCAGACCCAGCCTGTGCCTCGTTTCGATGAGGCCGCCGCCGCTGCCAACGATGTCGGTGGGCCGATTAAGATGATCGATCCCGAGAAAGTGTCGAAGACTCCCGATCCGCTCATCGAAGGCTTCGAGTGGGCGACACTGGATCTCACAAAGGAGGAAGAGCTCCAGGAGCTGTGGGATCTGCTCACCTACCACTATGTTGAGGACGACAACGCTATGTTCCGCTTCAGATACTCGAAATCATTCCTACACTGGTTCGTGCACTGCCCAGGCCACGATTGGATATCTTGATACCGGGGCTGACAATATATTCTATCCAGGGCGCTGATGGCTCCGGGCTGGAAGAAGGAATGGCACGTCGGAGTTCGCGCTACCAAGTCGCGGAAGCTTGTCGCCGCTATCTCCGGTATTCCTACCGAGTTGCGCGTTCGCGAGCAGAAGATCAAGGTCACCGAGATCAACTTCCTCTGCATTCACAAGAAGTTACGATCCAAGCGTCTTGCACCGGTCCTCATTAAAGAGATCACTCGCCGTTGTTATCTCGAGGGGATCTTCCAGGCCATTTATACCGCAGGTGTGGTCCTCCCGACTCCCGTCAGCTCATGTCGGTACTACCACCGTCCCTTGGACTGGCTGAAGCTGTATGAGGTCGGTTTCTCGCATCTGCCAAAGGGCTCTACCAAGGCCCGACAGATTAGCAAGAACCACCTTCCGAGTGCCACGTCAACTCCTAACCTCCGCCCCATGGAAGTCAAGGATATTGATGCTGTCCTCGAGCTTTTGGAACGCTATCTGAAGCGGTTTGACTTGAACCAGGCCTTCTCCCGCGAGGAGATAGAACACTGGCTCGTGCACAAAGGAGGGGAGGCCGACCGGGAACAGGTGGTTTGGTCGTACGTGGTGGAGGACCCGGAAACCCACAAGATTACCGACTTCTTCTCCTTCTACAACCTTGAATCCACCATCATTCAGCACCCCAA
This sequence comes from Aspergillus uvarum CBS 121591, assembly GCF_003184745.1. Taxonomy (NCBI): domain Eukaryota; kingdom Fungi; phylum Ascomycota; class Eurotiomycetes; order Eurotiales; family Aspergillaceae; genus Aspergillus; species Aspergillus uvarum. The sequence continues at coordinate 64,851 of NW_020291353.1, forward strand.
GCATGATTGCCTGCGCGTAGCTTACCTTTACTATTATGCCACCGAGACGGCTTTCACCGGTGATATGAAGGCTCTCAAGGAACGACTACTGATGTTGATGAATGATGCTCTGATCCTGGCGAAGAAGGTATGTCGAGTTGCTGCGTGCACGATATTCTTTCCAAGACTAATATTCTCTACGGCAGGCTCGTTTTGATGTGTTCAATGCTCTGACCCTCCACGACAACCCTCTCTTCCTGGAGCAGCTCAAGTTCGGCGCGGGCGACGGCCAGCTTCACTACTACCTCTATAATTACCGGACGGCCCCCATCCCCGGTGGTGTCAACGACAAGAACCTGCCGGATGAGAAGAGAATGGGAGGTGTCGGTGTCGTCATGTTGTAGAGTCCGGCACTCTCACATGATCTGCTCGGTTCGAAGTACAGTACCAAATCAATTGATGTTCTGTGGCCGGATAAGCGGCTAGTCAAAGTCAAAGTCACTTGTGACCCGACGAATGTGAATACTATTAGCCCAGATTGAGATATATGCTCTAGTGGGAGTACAAGCTTGATTCTTGAAGTAAAAATGCATGCCAAGTACTGCAGTGTACATACAGTAGGTACAGTAGTAGTACGGGAGTGGTGAACCCAAAATGGCAAGAACCCCTGCTGGCTGAGGGGCCGAGGCCCTTCAAGTTACTCTGCTTTAGCCCGCATGCGGAAACATCCTTAATTAACATTCCCCATCAACCGGTACTTACTCCGTACCTCGCACTCTCCCCTCTCCCCTCTCCCTTTCATCTTTCATCATCAACATCAACACCACACTTGATCATGACCCTGCTCATGACATAGCATCTTACAGACAATTCAAGTCTTTCTTTTTTCTACACATCAGTATTGAGTCAATCTCTACTTCCCCGTTCTTAGACCCGCAGATGACAGCGATCGTCACCCCGACTCATCGCGGTGGGTTCACGTCGTCATCACTGCGGAGTGTCCCGAACTCATACTATCAGTGCTAATGCGACAGCTGTCTCTTAATTATCTTGCCCACTCCTGCAACCCTGGTACATTTTTTGACACATGACAAACCCAACCCTTTTTCTTTTGTGCATATCTCAAAGGCAAAGAAGAACCAATAACCTGTGCGTTATTACTCTTCAAGATGGGTGTATATCAATCCACTGAGTCTGCGGGTCATAAGTCATCTCCAGGTCAGTGGTAAACTATATTTCCCTGCCCACCCTTTATTAGTCGACAAATGGATCTAATATCATCCAGAGGAGCTGAGTTACGTGCTTGCCGAGCGCTTCGCCACTAAATGCTTCACCCCTCTGGAGCTCACCCACTTCAAAGACAACTTCTACAGCCGCGCAATCGAACAAGGCGGAGTTAAGTATTGGAATGAGAAGATACTCTCCGACTTCCTTGGAGTTCCGGATAGCAGCGACTCCCACTGCCCCCTCGATGCGGGCCCGGTGATCTTCCGCATGGTTTCGTACCTGGGCGCTTTCCCGTTTCAGAACACGCTGGCGCCGAGTCTACTCACATTCGATGCTATGGTGAAGGTCGTTGTTCTGCTCACTGAAAGATATGGGAAGGTGCTCAGAAAAGCACGCAGAGACCGCATTAGGCTATTGTTTGGGAGCTTAGCAGATGTTGGGAGAAGAGGTGAGGAAAAGTCGGCAAATAGCGATGTGTCCCACGGGGACAACACACCGGACGAGACTGCAACAAAGTCCCATGCTCCCGGTTTCGCCATAGATGCTCCTGCCAACGACGGGTACGAGGATGAAGAGGATGATGACTTGGCTCTGGCTGCCTTGGAATCGCTCGACGCGATCGAGGTCTTCAAACATGATTCTCGCGTAGAGAGAGCGGTCTATGAAGCTCGAATCTCCGACAATACTTTTCGGCGCCTGCTTATGCTGCTGATTGTGATATCTGACCTGAAGACCGCTGAGTCTGCAGCAGTCTACACCTCGAATCTGAGCGGGTCTCGCATGGATTCAATCCGAAAACAAACAGACAGCATTATGGCAGCCTTTCAACAGGACTCATCGGGAGGGATCAGGTACAAGTCTTTCGCAGAAAGCGTGGCCTCCTCATTACCGTACTTGTTTGACCCCTTAACACCATTGTTTGAGCACTTCTTGTTCAGCAAGAACTTGGACCTTTCCCAGAAGCGCGATACGCCGGATTTGACAGAGTCTAAATCTGATAAACCCGCGTTGAACGAGTTGCAGTCCTCGCCCTCGATTATGCTCGAGGGAAGTTTTGAATCAGTGATATTGAACACGAGCATCATCTCACACCTCTCGTTCTTCCTTCCCTCTACATCTGAGGACCTTAACTTTCTTCGCGGCCATACGCGCTTACACCCTGTCTTTTCGACGGCCGCGCATGGGTCCTCACTCACATCCTTTTCGCACAACGTCCTCACCTGGTCATCGGGTACCCTACTTCTCCTTGAGGGTGTGTCCGAGACAAACGGCCCGATAATTCTCGGCGCATATTTACCACAGCCGTGGAAGTCACCGTCATCAAGTACCTCTTCTTCCAAATTCTCCAACTCCGTCCTCCCTTGCCTTTTCCAACTCTCCCCAGTACACATGCTTCTGCAAGGAAACTCTTCCCCGTCTGCACAAAATTCAAACACTCCCGCCGCCTATTTCTCTACGAGCTCGGGAATATCTATAGGGTGTCGTATCCCGCCCTCGTCGCGAAGCAACCACAAGCCTCCCACTCCCCTCGGGGCAGGCAGTCTGACCATTGATGCCAATCTCGAGACAGCAACCTTTTACGTCTCCCCTGTCGGTCACGACGGATCGTTTCTTCCTCCAGTGCTGAGCACAGGAACCGAAACCACGTACAAAACGAACATAGACATCTATAACCTGGAAATCTGGGGCCTTGTCCCCGACCCGACCATCAGCGTCTCCGAAGACGGGAAAAGCGCCGTCGAGCTACAACAGGCGAAGTGGGCCTTCGAAGCGCGCGAGGCGGAGCGGCGACGGAATCTGAACCTCAAGGCCGGGGCGGGTGACTCGGCGGCCGAAAGTGCTCGCTGGCTGTTGGAGACCGCCGGCATCATTGGGGATGATAGTCGACGAGGCGGCGCACGTGTGGTCTGATTGGAGACGATCGTAACACGTTCGCGGTTATTTGAGATTGTATATGATGCTTGCCTAGAGAAAGTCTCCTCAGACCCAAGTTTGATTTGGTCAAGCATATTGCACATAGCTTTATCTGTAGGCGCATATTGGGGGTCTTGATACGATTGTTGTTGCTTTGTTGATACCAGAAACGAGAATCAATTGGACATGCTACTAGGAGTTGGGGCATTGTTTACGACGGACGCACTGCACCGCGTAGTCATTGATGAATGGGGAATTATATAAAGCTTGCATCTGATCTCTAGTATACCTCGACGGCGCAGCAACAGTGCCCAACGGGGAAAGCTGAGCTGAATCTTCAAGCCCCCAAAGGCGGAAGGCCCGTAGGCGGCCCATAGAAGTCCAACAACTCCTCTTCCTCCTCTTCCTCCTCCCCCTCCACCTGATCCTCCTCACCCTGCTGCTCACTAAGCTCAACATCCGAGTCAACCTTATTATTCCCGCGCGAGCTAAACCGACTCCGCTGGCCCGGCGGCACAGGCGTGCCCCCGGTCTTCCGGCCACCACCAGCAACAATAGGATCATCCGCCTCCTTGCTTCCGTTATTTACCGAAGCATCCTCCTGCTCCTCGCGCGGCAGACGATAGGCCAGGAACCCGTCGGGGGCGCGCTCGGCGCGGTCCATGATCTCGTTCATGTACTTGCGCACCTCGTCGGGGGGCTTGACGACCCGGTTCAGCGGCTCGAGGACCTTGGGGTTGCTGCTGAAGATCCGGAACGTGACGGGTTGGTAGTACTCCTTCAGGTTGGTGTCGTCTTTTTCCTTGGGGGTGTTGTCCTTCGTGGTGGCCGCGGCGGCGGCGGCGGCGGAGGGGGGCTCTTTCGCCGTGGCGTCCTTGTCCTTTGTGCTGGTGGTGGTGGTGGTGGACGCAGCGGCAGCGGCTTTTGTGTCCGGGGGTTGCTGCTCGCCGGCTGCTGGTTTGTCGCCGTTGCCGCCGCCGCCGCCCTCCGTTGGGGTGGGGTTCGGGGTTGCGGGTTTACTGTCTCCTGCAGCAGGAGGAGCGGCGGGCGTTGGTTCTGTGGAAGAAGCGGGTTTCTCTTCCGCCTTCTCCTTGGCTGGCTCTTTGTCCTTCTCCTTCTCTCCGTCCTTTGATTTCTTCTCTGGTTGAGAGGGTGCCGCCGCAGGTGTCTTGTTCTTGTCGGCTGCTGCTGCTGCCGCCGCCTTCTTGGACTTGGATTTAGAGCCGGATTTGCCTTTGGCCCTTGACGGTGGTTCGCTGCCGGTTTCGATGGGAAATGGCGTGTTGGGGTCCACTTTACGCACGAGAAGGAAGGAGGCGAGTACGGTGGTTCCTCCGGGGAGCCATTCCAGGATCGTGTACTCGGGGAATAGATAGCGATCGCCCGAGCCTGCGTGGCCGGAGGTACTGCTACCGTAAGGGGTCAGTGGGGAGGTGAACTCGAAGACGACAGACTTGTAGTTGAGCCTTGGAGGTGGTGGCGGGGGTGGCGGGGTAGGGCGATAGTATGGAGTGGGTGATCCATATTGCGGCGGGCGTGACTGGATTGCAGGGGGGTGGCCTTGATACGGAGGCTGCTGCTGGTATTGCGGGTGAGAAGGCCCTGAGCGTGGTCCCGGCGTCTGAGCTTGTTGCGGTTGATGTTGTGGTTGCTGCTGCGGCTGCAGCGGCTGGTGCAGCGGAGGCGCGGGACGTCCTCCTGGAGTGGGTTGCTTGGTTATTTCCGCAACTGGCGCTGGTCCCGGTACGACATGCGGGTGAGGAGCCTGTGGTGTAGCCGGCTGGATTTGCGCGACTGGCCCAGGCTCCTGTTTGATTTGCTGTGCCTTGGCAATTTGTGGTGTTGGGGTCTGCGGGGGTTGTAATGGCGCGCCAGGTTGCGCTGGTGCTGGACCTACAGTTGGTGATGATTTGACCTGGACTTCGCCACGCGGGTGTGGTTGGGGTTGAGGCTGTGTCTGCGGGGTTGGATGCACTGGCTGCTGCGGAGGTCGTTGTTGGGGAGGCGGGTGTTGTGGTGTCTGTTGCGGCGTCTGTGGTTGGTGGGGAGGTTGTTGTGTTCTGGGAGCGGCTTGCGGATGAGCAGGAGTAAGTGGTAGTGGTTGTCTCTGTTGTAGCTGTTGTTGCTGCAGCTGCTGGCGTTGTTGCTGTTGCTGCTGCAGCTGTCTTTGTTGCTGCTGCTCCCTTGCTCTGATTATAGCGTTAAGTTCATCTATGTGAGCCTGAAAAGCACGCAATTGCTCCTGAGACGCCTTGCTAGAAGCTACCACCCGCATCAGGGCTTTGAGGTCCGGGTCGGAGGCGGCTCGAGTTGCGAGCATTTGAATCACTGGGTCTGGGCTGGGTTTCGGCGGTTGTAGCGGCTGCTGCTGCGGCTGAGGATGCTGTGCCGGAGACGGTCGCTGCGCTGCTTGAGGCCCGGGAGTCCGGTGAGGAGTTTGGCTAGGTGTTCGAGCGGGATGCGGTGGAGGTGGATGGCTGGCAGGAGGATAAGCCGGCTGAGGTGTGCCTGGAGTAGCTTGTGGTCCATGAGAAGGGTGCTGCTGTTGCTGCTGCTTTGTCTGCTTTGGCTGCTTTGGCTGCGGCGGTTGCTGCTGCTGCTGGCGTGACTGCTGTGAAGGAGTAGGACCCTGCGGATACGGATGATATTGTTGAAAGTTGTTGGGATGGCCGTAATGTACCATTGGGCGCTGGGGTGGTGTATACTGAATCGGCGGCGGCGCATTGGGATCTTTCACCGTATACAGCATAGCATCGAACAGGTGCGGGCCAACCACAATGTTGCAAGCTCCAACCTTGGTCATGCTTTCCTTAGGTGGGTTTTTGCCCTCAATCTGCTCTCTCTTCGTTTTCTTGGGCTTGGTCCAGTACCGTTCGAGAATGCCATCGCTTAGCCATTTCTTCTTCGATCGTTCTAGGGAGGCTAGGAGTATCGCGCTACACAAGACCAGTCAGTTTAAATGCTCACTGACAGGAATGTATCCTGCAACAGCAGCCTGGGGAAGAATTCGCACCTTTCCGCGATGGACTGATACTCCGACGAGAGGTCGTCCGGCTGCGGAGCGGGCAAGGTGGGGAGAGCTTCTCCATCCTTGATTTTGGTAGGCAGAGGATTTTCGATCTTTTCTGGCTGTGGAGAAGGGGGTGCCGGAGCAACAACAGGCGTTGAAGCCTTTCGTTTAGAGGATTGTTGAGGTTGAGGAGAAGATCGAGGCGCGGCTTCGGACACCCGTCGCTTCGCCGCAGGTTCGCGGCGTTCGCGGGCGGAAAGTCTCCGTTTCTCGGCCATCGGGAGGCTATTAGCAGGATAGCGAATTGGACGAGGTTATAGTCTTATGATTTTAGATGGACTCCCCGTGCGATACATGGGGAGCATTGCGCAGAGAGCCGATGTGGGCGATAAAAAGAAGTGGTTTGTAAGAAGGGGGAGAGTTGCGGAGGAGAGACAGAAAAATGGCGGGAGGGAAACTGACCGAATGGGGCAAACGAGCCTCAGCTCCATCGGAACTCCGCCGTGTCTCCTACTACATACTATGTATGCATGTAATCTCCACCTCGATTGCTTGCATGAACTAATATCTACTCCGTTTGAAATCATTCTTCAAAATATGGTTGAGCTTCAGTCCATCTTTCGAAAAGCTTACTGGTCGCTAGCGGCCGGTGGCCTGTTCTATGTGCTTGTCGTCTATGCGCTCACATATCCGGTAGTCCAACGCTTGTATGATTCTGAGATAAAGCAACTTAGACCTCCCCAGCTGACCAATTGCTCTTCCTCTCCTGCCCTGCCAGTGCACTTTATGTTCACAAAGTGAATCCTACCCGATGGCAGGACATCAACCTTGTTGAGTCTTTCGGTTTCCTGAGTATGTTTTCAAACCTCGATCCTTTCTGAATCAATAACCATGTATTGACACGGGGACAGAAACGCAAGTCCAACCATTCAACCTGGTAACTCCCGACAACGAGACCTTGTACGCATGGCATCTGCTTCCCCTGCCACTGTGCAAGGAACACGAAGATGACCTGCATGAGAACGAACGATACGGCCCAGCGGAGGACTATACCAAGACCTCTGCATTCAAGCTACTCGCTAACGACCCCAATGCGAGAGTCGTTGTCAACTGTGAGTCCCACCACACCCAACACAAACACCATAAACCACACCCCTCACATCTTCGACCCAAAGTCCACGGCAATGCCGCCCACCTCGCCTCCGCCCAGCGACCAGACATCTACCGGCAACTTCTCGGACTATCGACCCCGTCCCATCCCGTGCATGTCTTCGCCCTGGACTACCGGGGCTTCGGCCTCTCGACCGGCTCTCCCACCGAAGAGGGCCTCATCACCGACGGCGTAGCGCTCCTCAACTACCTCACCGCCGGCCCGCTGCGAATCCCGCCGTCGCGCATCGTCATCATGGGCCAGAGCCTGGGGACCGCCGTGACCGCCGCCGTGGCCGAACGCTTCGCGTTCGGGTCCTCCGACCCAACGGCCATTCAGCCCGCCCTCAAGAACCCGGAGCCCTTCGCCGGCGTGATCCTCCTTGCCTCCTTCAGCAACGTCCCGAGCCTCATTGACTCCTACAGCGTGAAGGGCATCACCCCGCCCATGCTCGCGCCCCTCTCCGCCTACCCCGGCATCAAGGACTACGCGAAGCGCCAGATCGTCGACCGCTGGGATACCGCTGCCCGGGTTGCGCGGTTGTCGGGCGTCAACAGCAACAGCAGCAGCGGCAGCAGCAGCAGCAGCACCGGAAAACCGGCCCCAGCGTATGCCGAGCAAGGGCTGAATCTGTTCATCGTGCATGCAGCCAACGATGTCGAGATTCCCTGGCAAGAAGGCCGGCGCGTCTGGGCCGCGGCCACGGGAGAAGCCGTCGAGAACAGCCCCGGAGAGATTGTGGTGTCGAACAAGGACGACTCCGGTGGACCTAATGAGGTCCAGATCTGGGAGAGCAGTTCGGCTAAGCACTCTGCCGTGGTCAAGAGGGTTCGATGGGAACGTGTTGCGTATGGAGGTAAGTGACACTGCCGGTCCCGGTTCGAGCTTGAGGAGGGCTGGTTTGACGATTCACGCTCTCTACCAGGTCATAATCGCGTCGCGACGTTCTCGGTCGCCGCCTTGGCTGTCCTGAGAGCCTTCGATGGCTGAGATTTAGTCTCCGGTAGACTTAGCTGCACCAGAGCACAAGGAGATGGGCCACTGGGATTTGCAGTGAACCTCCCGCAGTAAACGCCAAGACTCGCAATATCCCGTCCTCTGAATGAGGGCACGATCAGATTTCGCACGAAGAAGGCAGGGTTACCGCGTTGAAGCCTTAGCCAGGTGTTAGGTTCTGAAACATCAGCTTGAGAGGCGGCATATCTGGCCCGAGATAGATATAGACATGGATGGATTTGGCGTAACTCACAACTCGCGAGGTATTAGCCATGGGTTTGTTCTTCTTATAGTCCTTAACTATATTTAGACCAATTTTGTATGTCTTCTAACTTCTTCGTTCAGGAGAGGAGATTTATCATAACCCAACTATCAAAAACTTATGTACAATCTGTGTTAAATGCATCCATGGCTCGAAGCCCGGGGCGTTGCATGCCCACACAACAGCCTTGGGGGCGGCCTCTGGTCTAAACGCGCAGAAGGGTTATCTATTTTGCTTGGTAAATAATACATGAGCCCGAGGTATTTGGACAAAGATGAGATGAGAAAAAAAGAAACACATCATTTTCATATTCAAAAACACGCCGGACCGGTTTTGGAAGGAGTCAGTTATACAGGAGAAAGAGGAGCCGGAGTGTAGTTCATTGGTCTCGGAAGCCCTCGTAGGTGATTATATGAGGAGTGGGATCGAGCAAATATGGCCTGAGACTCGCGCGATGCATGAGAGGGTTTTGCCCCTGCAGTCGAGTTAATGCGGTCGAAAAGCGATTTCGCCGCTTATTTCTTGTGGCGGTCGGCCTGGGCCTTCAGATACTTGGCAATGAGCTCTTTCCTGGAAGATTGGGAACGATGTTAGCATGCTTGACTCCTTCAATTGCGACATGCAACAATTCTATGGGTTAGGCAAACTTACTGAAGGTGACCAGGAGCCTTCTCGTAGTGACTGAACTCCATGGTGTACTCACCCTTACCTTGGGTGGCGGCACGGAGGTTGCTACTGAAGCCGAACATACCGTTCAAGCTGCAGTCGGCTTGAACGGTGAACTCATCGACACCAACTTCGGAGTCGTTGATGGTAGCGCCACGCTTGTTCAGGAGGGAAATAACATCACCCTGGAACTCAGAAGGAGCAGTGACAACGGTCTTCATCATAGGCTCGAGGATAGAGGGGTTGGCCTCATTGAAGGCCTTGCGGAACGCCTGCTGGGTGGCGTTCTTGAAAGACATTTCAGAGGAATCGGTCATGTGAGTAGCACCATCGTTGATGACCATCTTGGTACCCAGGACCTTGTGTCCAATGAGAGGACCCTTGTCACAAGCCAAGTGGAATCCCTTCTCACAGGCGAACACGAACTTCTCGGAGATACTGCCACCAACAATTTGTTCCTCGAAAACATTCTCCGTCAGACTGCCAGTAGGCTCCATCCAACCCACAACGCGGGCGAAGTCACCAGGACCACCGGTCTGCTTCCTGAGCAGATGATCGAATTCAACGCGGTGGCCAATGGTTTCACGGTACGCAACTTGAGGAGGACCGGTCTCGCAGTCTACCCGGTACTCACGGCGCATGCGCTCAACGTAGATGTCCAAGTGCAATTCACCCATACCGGAGATGATGGTCTGTTCACTCTCGTTATCGAAGTGCACACGGAAGGTAGGATCCTCTCTCTGGAAACGAGCCATGGCCTTGGAGAAGTTGGCACCATCCTTGGCGTTCTTGGGCTTGATGGAAAGAGAGATGACGGGCTCAGGGACGAACATAGACGACATGGTGTAACCAAGCTGGCCATCAGTGAAAGTATCGCCAGAAGCACAATCCACACCGAACACAGCGCAGATTTCACCCGCGCCGACCTCAGTAACATCCTCCATCTCATTGGAGTGCATGCGCACGATGCGAGGAATCTTGACCTTCTTGTCCGTGCGTGCGTTGAAGACGTTAGCACTCTTACGCAGGGTACCTTGGTAAACACGAATGTAGGTCAACTGTCCGAAGTTGCTCTCTTCCAGCTTGAAAGCGAGACCGACGAACGGCAGTGAGTTGTATGGAACAAGCTTCACCGAAGCCTCGTCACGCTTCTTATCGAGAGCGAGGTTTTCAACCTCGGAAGGGTTGGGAAGGTAATCGATGACACCATCAAGCATGGGCTGCACAGACTTGTTGGCAAGAGCCGAACCCATGAAGACAGGGGTGAACTTGAGACCAATGGTCGCGCGGCGGATAGCCTGTCTTAGTTGATCCTCGGTGGGCTCGATCTCGCTGAGGAAGAGTTCCGCAATCTCGTCGTCCACGTCAGCGAGAGTCTCAACAAGCATGCGCTTCCGCTCCTCCACGACATCCTTGACCTTCTCTGGGATCTCATCCTTGACTACAAGGTCTTCACCGTTGGGGCCGTGGTTGTAAATAGCCTTCATCTGAAGGAGGTCGACCACACCCTCGAATTCGTCCTCGGCACCAATCGGCACCTGGACAGCAGCAGCAGGAATCTTGAGCTTGGTGTTGATCTGATCAACGGCCTTGAAGGGGTTGGCACCCATCCGATCCATCTTGTTGACGAACGAGATTCTGGGGACATTGTAACGTCTCATTTGACGATCGACAGTGATGGTCTGGGACTGAACACCGGAGACAGCGCACAGAATCATGACCGCACCATCAAGAACACGCAGCGCTCTCTCGACTTCAATGGTGAAATCAATGTGACCCGGGGTATCGATCAAGTTGAGGTGGTACTTCTGCTCCTGACCTTGCTTGTCCTTCTTCACCCAGTCACAGTACGTGGCAGCAGACTGAATGGTGATACCCTTCTCACGCTCCAAGTCCATGGAGTCCATCTTCGCTCCTACACTGTCACGGCCACGGACCTCGTGGATGGCCTTGATACGGCCAGTGTAGAAAAGAACTCGCTCGGTACATGTCGTCTTACCACTGTCGATGTGTGCCTAATGATTCGAGAAAGCATGTTAGGCACTTTTAAAAAAGCCGACCCGGAGAGCGTAACTGGAGATCTTACAGCAATACCAATGTTGCGGACTGTAGACAGGCGTGCAGCTTCAACAGGGTCGAGGTTCTCAATGATAGCTTCCTGGGACAGAGCATCGGGAGTGGCGGCGGCGGCCTCGAGGCTAGAGAAATGCAATACACGAGTCAGTAAGCGTGTTTAATGGATACTGTGGACTGACAGAACGATAGACAATTAGAGCCAGAAGATACTCACACAGCATTGGCAGTGGCGGAGGCATTCCTCCGTTGCTGGTTCTGTTTGCTGAGGACGGACTGATAAGCCGGAGCAACAGTGGCTGAACGGAGGACAGCGGTGGATGCGCATCTCCGCGAAAGAAGGGTCTGAGCCTGAAGGCGAACGGGAGTCCTGGTCAAGCCAGAGACGGCACGGTATGGCAACCGTGAAAGAGTAGGACACCTCATGACTGTGACCGACGACACCGAGAACGTTGAATGAGCGCTGGTGCTCTTTTAGGACAGCCGGGAACCGCGACCTGATTTCTTTTCTGCGGCCCCGAAAAAAAGTTCGGGGAAGCCAGGCACATGGTCACGTGTTTCCCATCGGCTGATCCTCGCCCTTTGTTGACCTGTTTACTCGACCATTGAACTCCCATTGCATTGTGCTACTTATCGATAAGCCAGTAACTACATGTACTGTACGTCCGGTGCTTAGGCCGATCATGTTGGAGTCATACTTGCCAATTGTATCCTCTACATTAGAATAGTAGACCCCAGCTAGCACATACTCCGAGCTCGGACCGGGTCTCAGGGTCTGAAGTTTGTGAACCTGGAAGAATGTGACTGACGGATTCGCATGTTTAGGAACTCGCCTTAGGCTCTCATCCTCTTTATAGCAAGATAACATGTTGTGTTAGTCGAATGCAAAGATTTAAGTGGTCAACAAGAGGAAACCCAGGTGAGGTACACCTAAGTATGTACCGTCAATTAAGACTGTTGTTTCGTAGTTTGGTTAAACAATACAATCACGGGGGAAAAGAATGTATCAGAAATACCGGATGTCTAGTAACATTTCATACGAATACACACGAGCTTGCTGACCGCCTTGCCTTCCGCCACTCTGCCGAAGGATAACCTGCGGGCGATAATTACTAGGTAACATATTGTCGGGGTCACATCAAGACATACTAGAATTTCTGGGTGACCCTACTGTCACAGGGAATAAACACGGGCATAAAGCACCTAGCAACAATGCGGACTTCATTACGGCTTCTGGCATCAATCTCTCACAACCAGTCGTCCAAGCTTAAGAAGCCGACTATTGGTCTTGACCATGTCAGCAGATCCATCAACATGCTAATGGAAACCCGGATCGCTAACATCTCGTATTAGTTCATTCAAAGACAGCGGGTTCTTGCTTTATGGCGCGAGATAGTAAGAGCCTTGAATTGTTCGTCCGACACTCTCATTTTGCGATTTGGTGCCTTGTGCTAATATTGCTAAAGCAATCCCTAATTCACCAACTCGCGATGAGCTGCGAAATTATGCCCGCAATGAGTTCGAACGCCATCGAGAAGTGACAGATCTGGTAAGTGCTGAGCATATATACAGGCTGAATGTGCTACTGACGGTTGATAGCAACATATTCGATACTTGCTTTCAGTACGTCAACATAACATTATCAAAAGTTGATTATTTATGTTGCTAATAGCATCCAGACTGGCAAAGCGGAGTTCGAAACAATGAGGAGATACATTGACGAGCAGATTGCCGGTTGAGCTGGCCAACCGAGATTAAGCAGGTAGGGACGAGTAGCAAGCGGAGAGTGTGCATTTTCCTTCAAAACAGTGAGAATGTATGTATGTACAATTAGATATGATACCCAGACGGATTGGCGAGAATCGATCAAAAAACGTCCCCCCTGGCGACTTTACTTCTGCCGCGACAAAAGCTCCATAACAGCACTCAGAACACCGATGGGCTTCTCCTCGGAGGGCTCGAGGGCCGAACGAGCAGCATCTTGCTCCGCAGTCGCCTTTCTCTTGCCCGCATCCTTGGCGGCAGCCTCGATGGCGGCATGGCGCTCCCGCCAATCCTTGTCCTCCTGGTCGCGGATCTCCAGTTCCCGCAGCCAAGCATCCCGCTTCTCCTGACTCTTGCGTGCCTCCACAACCTGCTCGAATTCCTTGCGTTGCTGTCGCTCGGTCTTGTAGTACATGCCTCCAGCAACCACCGCGATCAGGGTGAAGAACTGGGCGTAGATACGGGCACGGAACATTTTGTTCATTTCAAGGGAATCGCCCGCCTTCATGGATCGGTAGGCCCGGTAGAGGGCGTAGCAGGTAGCCGCACATCCTGCCAAACAACCCACCCAGTCAGTACAATTCCAAAACAGTTATTGCCGAGGACAGGTCGGTGCGAGGGAGAGTGACGTACCGAGCGGAATCAGCGGCTCTTGCTTAAGCCGCCTGCGGAACTTCTGCAGCGAAGTCTCTTCTTGGAACTGACTACAGACACGGAAGGCCATTAGCATCTGACTTGACGGCTGCAGCTGTAAGCATCATATCATGAGAAACTGTGCACATACGGATTGTCATCGAAAGAGGAAGGTAGTGGCTCGCTCATCTTGATAGTAGGACTTAAGAAGTGGGAGCTGATTGATTGTGGCGATCTGCGTGGGTGAGCGCAAGATGTGTGACTGAGTCAAGGCGGCGCCGTCCAGAAAGACTATCCTTCAGAAACAAGCGAATAGGTTCAACCTGAGAATGACTTTCTGAATCCTCGCGTCACTTTTGCCCCTCTGACGATATGGCGCAAGTAAATGAGATACGGACGAACAATGCCGAAAGTGACATGACGTCGCAACGAACCTTGAGATAATTTGCGTATCGTAACTTACGCGGTAGTACGACGGGATCCGGTAAGATTACAGTAAGCTGCCTGACGCCTTCATTTCCTGGACTCCAATCATGCCATAACTACATTTTGCGGAGCCAGATAACTCGACATCGAGTGAATCTTGAAAAGAATATACTGGTAATATCAGAAATGAGACATTGACAGTATCAAGAAGCAAACACAAACAAAACATAGTGCCAATTGGCCTCAGCGTAGTACGATCTGAGCTCACCACATATTCTTCGTCACTAAGAATCTCGTGCAACGACCCTAGCGATAACTTGAGCAATGTAAATTGCTGTTAGTTATCAGTAGGGCGCCAGTAGGGCGCAATGGAAAAAGCAGCTGTCCGTTGACCAGTTAAGTAAAACCTTGATTGTGCTGGTTATAGAAGCGCAAGATGATTGGCCACCTTACTCGATTTTGACTGTTGTGCTAGCGATCGATTGGGATCCACTGGCCATCCATGGCTTTGTATGGGGGGGCAACTGCCCGAGCACATAGATCAGAATCACCTATTGCCGCAAGGAGAATCATATGGCAAATGGGACAGAACTTGAAAACGAGGAGTACACAGGCCAATTGCTTGGATGAATGGAGTAATACCCAGGCGATAAATAAGCATCAAATCTCTCTTTCCTCCAGATCGATGAATAAATCCCATTGTTTAGGGCTGGAAGAGAGGGTTTGATGACATAAGCTTTTCCGCTCCGATCACGGAATTTTCGCCCTTCTCCCCGCGGAATAGAAAGGGTGACTTATCCATCATAGTTAGTCAGTGCCACCGCGGCTTTTTTTCTCGGTCTCGACTCCCACTTGGTGCTGGCGCTTCGTTTTTACCTTCCTTTTGTCCCCAAACGTTCATTCTCTTCATATTATCCATATAAAGCCCTTGAATATGCCCAGCGAAGTATCTGACGACGGCGTTGCGACTCCGGTCTCCGCCAAGGTGAGTAACCTCACCTTGACTGAGTCCGCGCTTGCAACTCCCACTTCGGAAAAAGGGGAGGACTCGACTGCCTATGACTGGGGCATCCCCGACGACTATCTTCTTCCCAACGGTTACCCAGATGTAAGCGCCCTGTGGTCCTGATTTCCTTTTAACCGGGCGTGTTGCTCATACGATTGTCATTTACAGTACCTCCGGTTGATCTTAACTTCCCGTGTCTACGACATTATCGACGAAACCCCTCTCCATCATGCCGTCAACCTGAGCAACCGCCTGGAGTGCCGTGTGCTGCTCAAGCGGGAAGATTTGCTTCCTGTTTTCAGTTTTAAGCTGCGCGGTGCCTACAACAAGATGGCTCACTTGACTCACGAGCAACGGTGGAAGGGTGTCATTGCATGCTCTGCCGGTGAGAAACCCTCCCTACTTTGACAGGCAATACATGGAGCATCAAAGTTAACGGAGAATTGGCGCAGGAAACCATGCGCAGGGTGTTGCCTACTCTGCCCGCCATCTCAAGATTCCCGCCACTATTGTTATGCCCTCGGGCACCCCCGCGATCAAGCACCTTAACGTCGCTCGCCTGGGCGGAAGCGTCGTTCTCCACGGCAATGACTTTGATGCGGCCAAAGACGAAGCTCACCGCCTGCAGCAACAGCACGGGCTCACCAACATTCCTCCCTTCGATGACCCTTACGTGATTGCCGGCCAAGGAACCATTGGTATGGAACTCCTGCGCCAGGCCAACCTGCAGAAACTCGAAGCTGTGTTCTGCGCCGTCGGTGGAGGAGGCCTGATTGCTGGCATTGGAGTGTATATGAAGCGCATCGCGCCTCACGTCAAGATCATTGGTGTCGAGGCCCACGATGCCAACGCCATGCATCAGTCTCTAGACTCTGGATCGCGCGTGTTCTTGAAGGAAGTGGGACTGTTCGCCGACGGCGCGGCGGTCAAGTCCGTCGGGGAGGAGAACTACCGGCTGGCCCGTGAAGTTATCGATGAAGTCATCCAGGTATCGACCGACGAGACATGTGCTGCTATCAAGGATGCTTTTGAGGATACCCGTTCCATCATTGAACCGGCGGGTGCACTGGCTTTGGCCGGCCTCAAGAAGTATGTTAGCATGTATCCCAGCCCCGACACTAACCGGGAGCTGTGTGCTATCACTTCTGGTGCGAACATGGACTTTGATCGTCTGCGTTTCGTCGCTGAGCGTGCCGCTCTGGGTGAGCGGAAGGAGGCTCTTCTGAGTGTCAATATCCCCGAGAAGCCGGGCGCATTCGCCAAGCTCATTGAAGTCATTCTTCCCCATGCGGTCACTGCCTTCAGCTACCGGTATGCCCACGATGCCTCTGCCGACGTCCTGATGGGTATCTCCCTGTCTGCGTTGACCGGCCAAGACGATTTGGCCAAGATCATGACCCATCTCACCAAGGAAGGTATGAGTGTCAAGGACTTGAGCGACGACGAACTTGTCAAGCGGCACGTTCGTTTCTTGGTCGGTGGACGCAGCAGCGTCCAAAGTGAGCGATTGTTCATGTTCGAGTTCCCTGAGCGCCCCGGTGCTTTAGCCAAATTCTTGACCACTCTTCGCCCCAACCAGAACATCTCGTTGTTCCACTACCGCAACTACGGCGGAGATGTTGGAAAGGTGCTTGCCGGTATCCAATGCCCCGATACTGAGAAGGAGGAGCTTGAGTCTTTCCTGAGAGACTTGGGATATCCCTTCAGCGAGCACACCGACTCTCCCACTTACCAAACTTTCCTTCGTGCGTAAAACATTCAGCAACCTTCTTGAGTCATTCGCGTTTGTTTGGGGGAGAGCTTAAAGAGTTTTTTTTGATTCCCTTCTTGTTAATTCATATGGGCGTTCTTGTTGGGCATAGTGTCGATAGAGCTTGGGCTGTTTCTTTTTAGTGTGAGAGTGCTAGGCATCATTCCGTACATAGAATCCGAAATACTATAATGTTGCATCTCAAGCGTTCATCCGATTGTTTCGCCTGGTACATTAATCAAACACCAGACCTTCAGGCTTAAGTTCATGTCGATGTAGATGCGTGTGCGCTGATTGGCTGTGAAACTGTCCAATCACAACGCGGTATACTCAACCGCTGTCGGAGCGCGGCGATACAGTAACCCCGGCCAAAATGCTCCGAAGGAATTCCGGAGCATGAGTTGACGGCCGCACCTTGGTAGTTGTAAAGTCCCGATTTCTCTGCTGCAGCCCGTTGTCTCGCCTCGAATATATAGCGGAATCAGAGTCGTCTGTCTATCTCCTCCATCGACCACCATGATGTCCGTCCGCTCTCTCCTCGGTGCCTCGACCGGCGCCCTCCGCCAGCTCCTCCCCTCCCTCTCCCGCAAACCCGCCGGTCTCCTTTCGCGGTCGTTCTCGCAATTGGCCAAGCTTCCCTTCAGCAATGGTCTTCGTCTGCTGCGCTCCGGACAGCAGACCGGTGTGGCCAGCGCGTCTCTGCGACAGGTCGAGCAGGTCCGCGGCATGAAGACGCGGTCTTCGGTCAAGCGCCTGTGTGATGGATGCAAGGTAAGACTACTTCGCGCCCCGCGGGGGGAGGGGATATCATACGCCGGAATCTGCAGTTGCACTGCCTTTTCGTGGAAAGGATCGGTCATGTTTCGTGTGTGGTCTAGCGGCTAACATTATCTATCTCAATCGCAGCCTGTCCGGAGAAAGAACCGTGTCTATATCATCTGGTAAGCGCCATCAACCGATACCACCTCAATATCAGGATTCTGACATGTATACTCAACCCACAGCTCGAAGAACCCCAAGCACAAGCAACGTCAAGGCAAATAAGCGGGACGCGCGAAGTCATCTGTACTCAGAAGCTTGACAGCACCCGGTGGACAAACTGTCTTCTCGAACCGATCTTCTCCTGGGTTCTGACACGACGGCGGCGGAAAGGGTGCACGGGCAATTGCATTGTACGGTATGAGGGTCTCAACCGGAAGCGAAAATGGCGGGGTGCGAGATTTGTTGTGGATAACAGGCTATCAGGGGTCTTGTTGATATTGGCAAGAACCGTGCATATTCATCATGGGATACGACCAACTGGTTGGTTTAGGCGCTTTTTTCTTCGTTGCATTTTCTGCATGTACATTAATTGGGATTATACACTTCATTTCCTATTTCCTCTTCCTATTCAGGCGGAACTTGTGGAAGTATGTGGATGGTTGGGAATCTCCAGTACATCAGTCTTGTTCTGGTGTAGGTACCTTTTCTCCCGATCCCTTCCTTGGCTTTTCTGTGCAACCTAATGTGTGGATTCTGGTCCTGCATGAACTTACCGCAAAGTACATACATAAAAAGCATTGTTGGGGATTCATTCAAGATTCCATTGAGTTTGAACCAGGGTGTGCAAGGGATGATATCATTGTCCAGGAACCAGGAGGACTAACTACTGTACTGTACACTACACCGTCTTGGGCCTCCTTCGCCTGAGCACCAAAGTATACCAGCCCCTTTCCATTTTGGCTTGTTTCCTGACTGAAACCCGCGCCTATCCCTAGCCAGTCACGGCCGGCTGGCTGCCTGTCTGTCTCCTCACGCCCGCAATCCTTGTTGCATGAGCTCATCAGTCTGGAATGCGATCCACATGAAGCGAGGCAAGACCTTCCACGAACACCGAACAACCATTGCCAGAATCACTTTCTCCCTAATTGCGCACTATTCCCCGTGAAGTCTCCATTCGCAACCATTCGCAACTCCCCGACAGCATGAAACCCGGGATGTTCGCCCCCTCAATCCCCTACTACCTCTTCCTAATCCCAGCAGCAACCGCCGCCACATTCCCGGCCTTCCACATCGCGCAACAAGTCGTCGACGGCGACAACTTCCTCAAATACGATGGCATCCGCGGGCCCTACGTCGACCGCAAATCCTACGGCATCAGCCGCGACCCGCCGCCGCAATGCGCCGTCGACCAGGTGATCATGGTCAAACGCCACGGCGAGCGATACCCTGCCTCCGGGGAGGGCCCTGCGATCGAGGCTGTCTTGCAGAAAGTCAACAGCACCGTACAGGCGTCGAACAGCAGCATTGCGCGGGGCGACCTCGACTTCCTCCGCGGCAACTGGACCTACTACGTGCCGTCGGACTGCTACGAAGCCGAGACCTTCACGGGGCCCTACGCGGGACTGGCGGAGGCATATACCCACGGGCAGCAGTACCGAGCACGCTATGGCCATCTCTGGGATGGTAGCAGTGGCAGCAGCAGTAGCACGCAAACGACGCTGCCGCTCTTCGCGGCAGAGTTCCAGCGCATCATCGACACGGCCCGGCGGTTCGGGGAAGGGTTCTTGGGTATGCAGAACTATTCGACCCTCGCGGCCCTGAACCTCATCTCAGAGTCTAGCAGTCGCGGCGCGGACAGTCTGACGCCCTCGTGCCATCAGGACGATGGCCCGGCGCGGGACAAGTGCGATGCGTATCCGTACCATCTCCCGCAGTTCGATGCCGCGGCGGAGCGGTTGAACGCGCAGTATAAGGGTCTTAATTTGAGCTGGGAGGATGTAGTGACGCTGATGAGTGAGTATGCCTTGTTTTTTCAGTTGAGCCTTTGCTCTATCTATTGTACTACATCACAGTCGGGCTAGACTAACCCACGAGTGCGGCGCAGCAATGACAGCGTATGAGCTCAACACGCGCAGCGAGTCCGAATGGATCGACGTCTTCACGACGGACGAATGGGTCAGTTTCTCGTATATCTGGGATGTAAACTTCTATTATTGCGCTGGGTGAGTTCGTTAGCTACTAAGCTCCGCTGCCCGACCCCGGTCGAACTATACTAAATGCACCCCCGGCCAGCCCAGGGAACAAATACATGCGCGCCGTCGGCGCGAATTACCTCAACGCCTCGCTCGCCCTTCTCCAGCAGGGTCCCTCATCAGCCGGACCCTTGTTCTTCAACTTGTAAGCCTGCTCCTTCCCCCCTTCGTCCCTCTCCTCTCCTCCACTTCCCTCCCAGCTCTGCTACCCCCTCGTAAGCCCCACTAACCCAAGCCCACAGCGCCCACGACAGCAACATCAGCCCCATAATCGCGGCTCTGGACATCGCGACCCCCCCGCAGCCCCTCCCCACCGACCGCGTCGCCTTCGACCTCCAGCAACACTGGCGCATCACCGACATCATCCCCATGGGCGGCCGGCTGACCATCGAGCGGTTGAACTGCAGCGGCAGCGGCAGCGCAGCGCTCGGTCCCGCGGGCATCTACCTGCGGTTGGTGCTGAATGAGGCGGTCGTGCCCCTGCGCACCTGCCAGGATGGACCGGGGTATTCGTGTTCGTTGGACCGGTATGCCGAGTTCGTGGGCGGGTTGCCCGTCTTTGCGACGGAGTGTGCGGTCCCTGCCGACGAGCCGCAGTTTCTTGGGTTTTGGTGGAATTATACCACTTCGACGGGGGAGAATTGGCATCGCGGGGAGAGGTGTAATGGGCTTGCTTGAGGGGGATTGTTTT
Organism: Aspergillus uvarum CBS 121591; assembly: GCF_003184745.1. Taxonomy (NCBI): domain Eukaryota; kingdom Fungi; phylum Ascomycota; class Eurotiomycetes; order Eurotiales; family Aspergillaceae; genus Aspergillus; species Aspergillus uvarum. The sequence goes on from NW_020291353.1 coordinate 85,412, forward strand.
GGCTGGGGGGTCGGTGGGGGGTTGGTAGGGGATGTTGTGGTGGAGGTTGTAGATCTTGGTGTTTATTTGTAGGGTTGGGGGTTCGGGTATGGTATTTGAGACTAGCATCACTGAGTGGATGTGCCATCGCCCAGCATGGTGGGTTAAGACTCTAGAATGCCCATTTCACACAAATGCGGTGGCTGTTATCTTCAGGCAAGCGCTGTGTCCTTCTCCGTTATTCGTAGCATTGGCAACAGATCGCGTATCATCATCACATTCGATACACATACGATACACATATCACCTCCGGAGATCACCCCTCGTTGGCATTGTCCTTCCTCCTAGAAGCCTGAGCAGCCGACGACGAATTTCTCGCAAAGACCGGAGGCTGATACCCCGGGTGCATGGTCTTCAGATGCTGATTCAGGTTCCACGTTCGGGAGAACCCATTATAATGCCGATCACAGTTCCTGATAGGGCACACCAGATCGGACTTCCGGTGCTCGCCTTTTCCTCTGGGACGCGGCGTGTCGTCGGCAGATGCAGTCGTCGCGCGGGATCTCGAGCCACCCTTGAGGGATGTCGCCCGCGAGCGAGGTTTCCTGGACGACGCTCGTGATGACAATGGAATTGCCTCGGGCTGGGGCACACACTCAGACTCAGGCTCCAGATCAGCCTCAGGCTCGGACTCACTCTCCACGTAGTGCCACGGGCCTAGACCACTACCAGCTTCCGGCAGGTCCTGTCGCACCTGTCCTTCGTGGAACGTTCGAAACGCCATATCCTCGCCGAACAAATCCGCACAGCGGCGGGAGGCCCGCATCACCGCCGCGGCTGGGAACCCTGTCATGGATGCAATCCCCAGAACCTCGCTCCAGTCCCGGAGCCCCTGGCGGACCCGGCTGGCGGACCGTCGGCCATCGCTGCTGCGTGACCTGCCGCGGGACCGTGAAGACCCCCGCGAGAGCGAGCGCTGACTCGAGGGTGCTTGGGAAGATGTGCGCGCGCTGGATGGACAGCTACTCGAGACACGGGTACCTTGCGAACGAGAAGGTCCGCTGGACTCGGACCGGATTGAGGACCGTCGTGTGCGCTTTCTCCCTCGCGAGAGGCTCCGCTCCTTCTCCGCGGCGCTGCCTTTCCGTTTCTGCTGCTGCTGCCCGGAGGACGAGCCTGAGACCGCGCTTGCGGTATCAGTCTGCCATTCGCTGGCGGAGCTATCGTCGTCGCGTGCGAGGTCACCCTGCCGCGCGCGATGGAGACCCATGAGCAGCGTATCGAATTGCGTGAGGATGTTTCGTGTCAGCGGTCGTAGTTGCACGCGAGACCTCTCATCGTCCGCCTGCACCACGGGCCGTAGAGCCACCGGTTTCATTCCGGCCACCGTCGCCTGTTCCTCGTCCTCCTCACTCTCCCAATCACCAGCACTCTCCTCCTGGGTCCCGGCCTGCGACATGGAGGACTTCCTCTTCCCGCGCGGCGTCGACGCACCGGTTGCCGTCTTCGTCTCCCACTCTCTGGCATTAAACCGCTCCTTGGCAGTCTTCATCATGACAGCCATCAGCGATTCCTCCAACTCGGCACTCGGCCGCGGGTCCGGCTGCCGGCGCAGCGTCCAGGCATCATCGACTGCCCGACGCACCAGTTCCTCCGGCCGCGGCACATCCGCCGCAGGCATCGGCCACGCCGTCCACCTCTTCGGCGGCGCAAAGACCTCTTCCTCCTCCTCCTCCTCCTCCTCCTCCTCCTTCCTTGGAACACTACCACCAGCCGTCATCCGCCTCGCAATCTCCCTCGCCCGCACCCGCAACGCATATGCATTATACAAATGCGCCGCCAGGTCCCGCGCGCGGAGATCGACCAACGCCTGCGCATTCTGCCGATCCTCGGCCGTGAGATTCCGCCAGGTCGACTCCGGGCCTCGGAAGCGGTTGGGCCGGTACTGGTACTCGGACTCGTCTGCATCGGGCGACGAGGACGGCTGATGACGACGCGAGTCAACAACATCCCCTCGCTCATTCCCCACGGTCCTTGCACCACCCTTCCCCCTCTTGCGTCGGACATCCCCCTCCGCCGATTCCTCCCCCCCGCTCTCCGCCAGATACGTCGAATCCGAATCCGAATCCGAATCGTCCGAAAGCCCCTCGTCGAGAGGCGAGTCCCCTTCCTCCATGATCGTGTCCAGAAAATCCACGTTTCCGTTGCCGTCAGCGACAAGTTCATCCGGATAGGGCTCGAGATCCGAACCCCCGGCGTCCTGGCTGCTATCGCCACCGCCGAAGATGGATTGATATGGTTGCGGTTGCGCGGATGGGGGAGGCGCGAACCGCGGCGAGCTGGGGTAGTAGTTTGAGGAGGACATCGTGCTTGTGCTCAGCTGGGCTGCTTGGCCTGCTCTTTGCCTTTTTTTTTTTTTTTTCTTTTTCTTTTTTTCCCCCCTCGGTGTGTTATGTTTGTGTAACACGCACCCCTAAACTCAGGCTGTGTTGCTGGATTGGTGTTTCAGGTTCAAATTCAGGCTAGTCGCTGCTGTGGTGGTGGTGGTGGTGGTGTGTGCCTGCGTGTGTGTTTATGGGTATGCGAGTCAACAATCTAGACCTCGTAGCGGTAATGCATGCATGCAGATCGGGTTTGAGGCACTTCGGCGGGATGGATGAGGGCATTGGGGCCGACACAATTTCCTGGGCCCAGTGTTGGGGGGAAAGTGGTCTATATATACGGGTATATTACTCCATGACTTGGTCATCACTATCGTTAACACGTGCGGTTGATGGTTCTGTAGAAGTCGAGGATGTGGAAAATGCAATGCCGGCCGTCGGTGGAAAATGTTCGCAGTCACGTGATTTTGTACATGGGTCGTGGGATTGTTGCGGAGAGTACGGAGTAGCCAGCGGATATATTGGGAATAAATGGGATGATGAGTGTGGACAGTGCTTGTAGCTCAGATATTCGGTGCTGAAGAGTGTGTTGTGGTGCAATTCAAGAAAGCAGTGATAGACCTGCTCAAGGGACTCTAGATGCTGAGTGAGACGCCTTAGGATTTCACCAACTACGAGTAGCCTCCCACGGACAGCGCAATCTCTATTACAACTTGAAATCAATTCCGATCAATAAAAATACTATGCAAGACGCCAAAAAAAAAATAGAGTCAATGGTCTCCAATACCCCGCAAGGATATCATTCTAATATCACACAGGAACAAAACACTTTTTGATGCACCACGACCGTCTATTTCTGGCCCGCCTTCTCCAGCTTTCTCCGCTTGGAGCGCAGCTTGGCCGCTTCCTCGTCCTTCTTCTTGTTCGAGTACATCATCTTCTCCAGCAACTTGCGCTTCTTCCGGCTCATCATCATCTTCTGTCGCTCCAGCTCCTCCTCCTCCTTGCGCTTCTTGGACGCGATCTTCTTGGTCTGCGACTTCTTCTTCGCCTCGCCGGTCGCGCCCGACGTGAAGGGGAGACCCGCCGCCTCGGCCTCCAGCTCCTTCTGGTGCTGCGAGCGGGCGGCTTCCTCCTCGTCCTCGGACTCGGAGGCCGCCTCGTTGTCGTCGAATCCGCCGAAGTCCTCATCCTCCGCCTCCTCCTCCTCGTCGCTCTCGCTCTCGTCGTCGGTGCCGGCGACGTCCATGCCACCGTTGATGTCGGACTCCTCGTCGCTCTCGACCTCGGATTCCTGTTGCTCCGCCTCGGCGGCCTGCTCGTCACCGGCCTCCTCCATCTCCTCGTCGCTGTCCTCTTCCTCGGCAGCGGCGGCTTCGCCTTCCTCCTCCTGCTCGGCCAGGGAGGCGCGAGGGTCGTACGCACCCTTGGTGGGCTTGACCCACGGGCTCAGGTGAGGGGGGAGGGTCTCGCCAGGGGCGTACAGATCAGGACGGAGGAGCTTGCCCTCGTTGATGCAATCCCAGACCCACTGGGGCTGGACATAGGTTCTACCGGGGATACGAGTACCCGGTCTGACCTTCTGGACGGCGCCCTCGGCGGAGGCGGCGGGAACGGCGGGAAGTGATTCTTGGGGGAGAGAAGGACGGTCGACGATCTGGTGAGTGATTCTCGTGTCGGTCTCGTCGTGTGTGAAGGCACCGTCACCGAGCACAGCGTCCCAACCGATACGGGTGCAACCGAACGAGCGGAGGATGAACTCCAGGGGTGCCTTGGGCGCCTCTCTGGAGATGTAGAAGACGAAGGGCGCAAACAGAGAGCCGGCCTCCTCGCCGCTCAGGTCGGGTTGGGGAAGGGTGTCGGCCTCGGGGGCGGCGGGCTCGAACTTGTCGATGGCGTCGGTCGCCTCTTCGGTCGCCTCGGCGGGTTGCTCCTCCGTGGTTTGGTCCAGACCGGCGCTCTTGATGACCTTGTCCACCTTGGCCTGCACGTCACCGGAAGCCTCCTGGTTGGAAGACTTGCCGGCCTGCTTGCTGGCTTCGATAGCCTTAGGGGCTCCGACCGAGCGTCCTTCGAGGGTGAAAGCCGCCAACTCGGCGCCGTTCTCGTCACTGCGGGTGTCGAACTTGGGAGGGTATCTGAGACCGAGAGTGGAGTACAGGCGGTAGTTCACGAATCCTAGCAGGGTGGTGTAGAACTCGACGAAAGTGGCCATGATACGGTAATCGACATCACCGTTGACGCGCTGGACGAAGCGGTAGGGCACCAGCCACATGATATCCTGTCCCTGGATGGTAGCCTGGTAATAGATACCCTTGATCGAGAGGAAGGACTTCCGCAGGGAGTTGGTGGTGATGAGGTAGTGCTGGAACTCATGGCAGAGGCGCTGGCAAAGAGCGATGGTCTTAGGAGGAACGTGGGCGGAAGAGGGAAGGTTGGCGAAGAGGAAGAGCAAGGAAAGAGCATCGTCGAGATCTCTCAGGGCATCGATGAATGTCGGGTAGCGCTCCTTGATGACATGGTCGAGGGTAAGTTTCGGCGCATGGTTCTTCTCCAGACGAGAAGCATCACCGACTTCTCCACGGCCAAGGGAGCGGGCGATCTTCTTGGCAAGGGCCTTCTGTTCACGGAACTTGCGGAGAAGGGGTTCGTGCAGCAGATACTGGATATCCTTGGTGTAGTAGAACGTGGTGTTGGGGGTCGAAGTCCGCGAGGCCTTCTTCTTGCTGCGAGGCTCACGGGGATAGATACCTGTCAAACGATGAAGTGGCAACGGTCAGCATGTGAGATATCATAAGATAGAAATAGATCGAGATGATCCGTGTAGTATGATCCGGAGAGAAGTCATACCCTTGAAGATACATAGTCGACGGAAGTCAGGCAGAGAGATCTGAAGTTTGCGCACTGCCTGCGTTCTGGTGATGTAGTTTTTGGCCTGGCCAGAGGTTCCTGCGTCTCAAGTCAGCGAGATCTCAATCGCATGAAGAGAGAGGATATGCGAACCCTTCTTCTTAATCTTAGCCATTTTTGCAATGGGGGATTGGGTCAAAATTCGAGGGGTGAGTGACTTGAAAGGAAGATCCGATAACCAGAAAAATCGTTGATAAGTTTTTTTTTTTCTTTTCTTTTTTGGAGCCGCGGCGCGGACGTGGTCCGTGCACGGCGGAAAAGGGAAAGCGGAGGATTTCCTTCCTTCCCTGAAGGAACATAACTTACTCCGCTTGGCACGTGAAGCCAACAACAACTAACACCACCTCCAATCTCACTCCCCGCGCTGTTGTTGTTCAATTGCATGCCACTTCCGGCATGCTCTAATTTTTTCTTCTGATACAAAAACCATGGGGGTTGATCGCAGAAAAGCCGCCGTTTTTGGTGGTGCTTTGGCTCTGCGACTTCTGCTACTGGTGTTGTTCCCTTCGCTCCCCGACTTGTTGACTGGCCGAGTTGAGGTCTCAACCCCGGTCACCAGCTTCAAACGACGTAAGTCTCTTGTACTGGAGCGGACTGCGCTGTGTGCTGGAGAGCTAACCCTTGGCAGTACAAGAAGGTCTCTTTCTCTATACTCGCAATGTTTCCCCCTATGATGGAGGCGTCTTCCATCAGGTACGGACGGCACTTAATCAGACCAAGGCGGATGAGATCGGGCTGACAATGTGAAGGCGCCACTTCTTCTTCCAATTTTCTCGCTGCTTCCTAGCTCCCAAGGCTTCCCCTTCCCGACGGTCGTACTATATTCCTTGATCGATTTGATAAACGCAAACGCCCTGATCACAATTGCGGAGTCGGGGTGGGCAGTCTCGGGGCGATCGTACTCGGCGATACGGAAGCATATCAGATGGGACGGGGTGACGATCGCAGCATGGTACGGAAACCGCTAGGCGAACGAGGTCATCTTGTGGGACATCACCATTGACTCTGCTAGGTTTTTGTTTAACCCCTTCACCATCGCAACATGTCTGGGCCGGTCCACCGCAGTCTTCACCTCGACCGGAATCCTATACGCGCTTGCTAGTGCCGTCACGGGAAAGACCTTCAACTCGATGCTCGCACTAGGCTTTGCCTCGTATCTGTCGATCTATCCGGCGTTACTCTATATCCCACTCATGCTCCTGTGCTATGATCAGCGTGCGCAGACAGCCAAGACCTGCCCCAGCACGACCGTTTTCGCTCTGCAGCACCTGGCAATTTTCGTCCTCAGTATTGCCGGCTTGCTTGGGATATCAGCTCTACTGATTGGGGACTTCAAAGCATTTGTGTCCGCCACATATGGGTTCCAATTGCTTGTCCCGGACCTCACCCCCAATGTTGGTCTTTGGTGGTACTTCTTCATAGAGATCTTCGACTCCTTTCGCGAATTCTTCCTCGGAGTCTTTTGGCTCCACTTGGCCTCCTACATGGGCGGTCTTTCGATACGGTTAAGAAGACAACCTCTGTTCGTGCTGAGCTCCCTACTGGGAATCTTTGCTGTCTTCAAGCCCTATCCCAGCATATCTGACGCCTCGCTGTACTTTGCACTTCTCCCGCTGTACCGGCATCTGTTCCCTTGTGAGTACCTGCTCATCCGCCGCGTTGCTTGGTTCCACAACTAACTGCAACCAGTAATGCGCTATACCTTCTTCGCCGTCTCGGCGTTGCTCTACGCCACGCTCCTGGGACCGGCGTTCTATCACCTATGGATCTACGCCGGCTCGGGCAACGCCAACTTCTTCTACGCCATCACTCTCGTGTGGAGCTTGGGGCTTTCCATCCTGCTGGCCGACACGATCTTCGCCGCCCTCCGCGACGAATGGGAGTACGACAACCCCGAAGTACGGGGCAAGGACGTGAAGCAAGTGTAAATTATTTTATCCGTTTCTTATATACAGCACAGTAGAAAAGCCACTCCTTTACTCTGTGGTCCCTCACTCTCTCGCATAAGCCCTCGAGAGAATCCGATAATCAGGATCCTTGACCGTCCCATTCCTCAACCGCCGGGGCCGAGGTGAACTCTCGTCGACCCCGAACCCCAGCCGCTCGTAGAACCGGATCGCCGCCTCATTCGCCCGGAAGACTGTCAACATAGACTTCGCCATCCCCAGCTGCTCCCCGATCCGCAGAAACACCCGCATCAGCCGCGCCCCCAGCCCCTGCCGCTGCGCCGCCGCTGCCAGGTGCACCTCGTAGCAGTAGACCACCTCGAACCCGTCCTCGTACGTGACCATGAACGAGAGGAAGCCGAGCACCTCCTCCTCCTCCTCCTCCTCCTCCTCCTCTATGGGGGGGGCAACCTCCGCATCGGGCAATGCTGCCTCTTGGGGGTCTGCGCGCCGGAGAATCAGATACTTCATGTCCGGTAATTGCATCTCCTTACGCTTCTTGGACGGCGACCAGCCGATCGACGAGGCGCGGTATGCCTCCGCCGAGGTGGTCTCAATTAGCTGGAAGCATTGCGTGAAGATGCCTGGGGGCAGGGTTGCGGCCGTGTAGATGGTGATTGCATAGTGCTGTTGCTGTTGTTGCTGCTCCTCAGCGTTGGCCGGATTGATGATGTGAAGGTCATCCTCGGGGGCGTAGAGGTTGATGAATTCCGAGAGGGGGAGGGCGTTGGTGCGTTCGACTAGTGGCTGTGTTTGGCTTTGGGGTTGGGTTATGGGGGCTGGGGATGTGGGTTAGTTATTTGCCGGCTTCTGGGGATGCGGGGGAGCTTACTGGGCTGTTCCTGGGGTCGGTGTTCAAGGTGGGATTGTACGGTTGGTGATGATGTTGGCTGGGTTGATTTGCGGGATGCGCGTCGGACTCCCCGCTTGGTGGGTGGTTTGGTTATTCGGTGGGAGGAGGTGGAGGTGGGCATTGTTTTCTGAGTTCAGTGGTGTGCTGGTTATTTACAGGTTCATTCTGAGGAGTTGAAGTTCAAGGGGAATTGTTCTAAATTGTTTGGGATAATGCTTCTCCAAATATGGGGGTGTGGAGGCGGGATGAAGGGGATTTTTGTTTGGGTGCGCTTCGGATGTGTCTGCTCTTGCCTGGGGTGGTTTGGTTCCGCTCGCATTTGCATGCATGGATACATTTTGCTGCACGTCCAACCTTTTATCTATCTTGGGGACAACTCATCTGTTGAGAAGCGGAGTGAGGGTGAATTGAGTTGTTACACGTAGATTCGTCTCTTGATAAATATGTGCCATCATGAGCTATGGGCCACTACATATATCACACATCTCCACGCACAAAACCTGGGGGTGACGCTCATGACTGCTGTCGTTGCTTCGCAGCAAACTCCTCCGCTCGCCTCTCGGTCTCCTCTGCACCCGCCTCCTTGAAGACATCCAAACCCCACTGGAACGGAAATCCGTACCGCAGGTGGCGATCCAGTCTGTTTAGAGTCTCGAAGATGTGATCGGGAAGGATGACATCTGGAAGCCCGGTCAGTCACGCGCTGCATGGAATGCGATGGAGATTTCGCTTGTAATATAGTAAGTGTGTACAGTACCTTGGAAGTTGCTCTCAATCCGAGATGGTGTCACGCTCTTAGATAGCACGGCTGTTCCACGTTGCACGGCCCAAGAGATCAGCAATGTGGCGGGGTCTTGGTTCAGCGACCTGGCTAGCTCTTTGATGAAAGGGTCATCGATGACACTGTTTCTGGTCAGTGGATAAGCGAAATAGTATTAAGGCATGGCATAAATACCGCGGGAGACCAGCAAGGTTGTTGCCAAGAGGGCTATATGCGATAGGTAGGATATTCTGCATCCGATCAGCATTGCTCAAGATCCACACACCAACAAAAAGTTTGAGACCGTCTACCTTGTCCTTGAGATACTGAATCAATTCCGGCTGTAAAAGATAGGGATGCGCCTCGATCTGGTTGGCAGCGGGCGGGATCTCCGCGGTCTGGAGGAGCTCCTCGAGATGTTCCTGGGTGAAGTTGCTCACTCCGATACTGCGGACCTTGCCTGACTGGACAAGCTTCTCCATGGCCTTCCAAGTATCTCCGATAGGGACGTTGGCCAACTTGAACCGTTTGGTAACCGGATCCACAGGCTTCAGCTCTTCCCCCGCATACTCGAAAGCCACTGGCCAATGGATCTATTATCTCTCAGCAACGGTGCTAATGTTCAAGCGAGGGGCTATCGCACTAGGTAGAGATCCAGATAATCGGTTTGGAGGTCTTGCAGGGTCTTGTCGAGTTGCGCCTCCACATGCTCGGGGCGATGATGCGTGTTCCAGAGCTTGCTAGTCAACTGCTCGTCAAGGGGATCAATAAGAGTCAGATGCAAGCGCAGCTGGTTTGGAGACTGACGAAGATCTGCTCTCGAGGCACGCCCGATTTCTTCCAGCCCCTCCCGACCTCATTCTCATTCCGGTAGACAGGGGCACCGTCGATATGGCGGTATCCTGTTCGCAGAGCCACTTCGACTGCGTTTTCGACCTCATGAGGTTTGGACAGCTTGCATTTGTTAGTAAGATTCACCTTGCGACCCTGAAGCTCGCAGCACGTACCCAGGTACCCAGTCCCACGGCGGGGATCTCGTAGCCGGAGTTGAGCTTGAAGGTACGCCCGAGAGACATTTTGTTGGTGCGGAAGATGTGTATTGGGTCTATGTAAAGTGTCTAGTTTGTGCGTGGGGAAAAAGGTGCAATTATAGATTTATCTCGAGTCTGGAGCGGACGAGAAGGAAAGAAGCGGGCTAGAATGCTTACAGTTAAGGCAGTTGACTACCCCTCCATCCTTTCCGACAAGTGCTTACTCCCTTATGAGACACTACTACTTTACTATGGTTTTCAGTTGTCGATCCATCCCTTCTCTATACGACGATGGCGCAATTCTCATGGGGGAAACCGTTTATTGTGGACAATGATTTCTCAATAATTGGTATGATATGGAAAACATCCTGCCAGTTCCGCATATTCATCACAAGGGTGGGTTCTCGCTGTGAGGGGACTGTGTCTTGACTCTCTTGAGACTCAAAGATAATTCTCTCCATCAACAGTCCAGAAGTCCTCGTCTCCTCCACGGAGAACAACAGCAATGACTATCACCTCGGACGATTGGAATACCCAGCTCAATCAACCTGGGCACGGTTGACCCACCAACCATGGCATAGGCAGCTGTTTACATGTTGCCCCGCCTGGTTGAACCAAGGCCAGAAGATGGCATACAATCAGCAAATACTATGCATCAATCCTGAACAGAGATCATGACCAATCACAAACACCAATGCTTGCCTCCCATGCATGGAACAAGCCCTCTGCGTGGATGTCTGATTGATGGTTCCCGGGTGAAAGGTGAAAGGGAAGATGGGGAAGGGCGGAGTGGGGCAGAGATTCTTCAGCAGATTCACAACTGCCGGCTGCATCCCACCCACTCAATATACTCCTTTATTGTCCTCGGGCGCTGGAGCTTTGCTCAACGGCTAGGAAGGTCCTTGCTTCAAGCTGCTTATCGTCTGGAGCCTGAAAGCCTCAGGATGCATTTACAGTCAACATCCAGCCCAGCTGGCTGGCAGTGTCGGCCCAGCTCGGCATTCTAGAATAACCGGCGAAGCAGAACCATCCCCACTCTCCCGCGGTGTCTTGCAACCTCTGCCCCAAGGTCTCTGCATGTTTATCAGCATGGAGAACCGCCTCGAAGAAGCTCTGAAGTCACTGATTCGTCCGATGCATTGAATGTCTCCGTCTCGGACGGTTATCGGACCGTTCTCGAATGTCAATACTTCAATTATGACTTATTAATCATACGGTTTGAGTTGTGGTGGAGCTCGACCTCTTACGTCAATCATCCATAGCTGTGTCTCCATATAACAACTCCCCCACCAACATATTTTCGCCAGTCTCGGTGGAAACCAAAGCACTTTCTTTTTACAATCGACGTTGCTTGCTCAGCTCACTAGGCTCCCATCAGACAACATGGCCCCCTCGACTCACAAGCAGTGGACCGTCCAGAACAAGGAGGATGGTTTCAATGCCCTCAAATTCGCTGAAGCGCCTGTCCCCAAGGCCGGTGAGAATGAGGTCTTGGTGAAGTTTCACGCTGCCTCGCTCAATTACCGCGACCTGATTATTCCCCAGGTATGCCATCATGATACGGGAATGGTTACTGCTTGATTGCTATAGTACCTTCAACTAACGGTCTGGACTGCTGCAGGGATCCTACCCCTTCGCGCTCAGCTTCCCAGTTGTGCCTGGCTCCGACGGTGCCGGTGAGGTGGTCGAAACTGGTTCCAAGGTCTCCCAGTTCAAGAAAGGAGACAAGGTGGTCACTCTCTTCAACCAGCTGCACCAGTACGATCCCATCGACTCCAGAGGCACCAGCTCCGGCCTTGGTGGAGTGATTGACGGCACTCTCCGTGAATATGGAGTCTTCAACGAGAATGGCCTTGTCCGAGCCCCCAGAAACTTGAACTACATCGAATCCAGCACGCTTTCTTGCGCAGCGCTCACGAGCTGGAACGCTCTGTATGGTCTTAGACCTCTGGTGCCTGGACAAACCGTGTTGGTACAGGGAACTGGCGGTGTCAGCATGTTCGCATTGCAGGTAGGTTGTTCAGCTCGTGCATGACATCTCCCAGCAAACTAATCCCGGGAAATCTAGTTTGCCAAAGCTGCTGGTGCCACGGTTATTGCCACCACCTCCTCGGACGAGAAGGCCAAGAAGCTGAAGCAGCTGGGCGCCGACCACATCATCAACTACAAGACCCAGCCCAACTGGGGTGAGGTTGCACGCAGCCTTACTCCCGATAACGCTGGTGTCGATCACGTCATTGAGGTTGGCGGTAGCGGTACCCTGGAGCAGAGCTTCAAGTGCATCAAGTTCGAGGGTGTAATCAGCATCATTGGGTTCGTGGGAGGTGTCGATCCTAAATCGCAGCCCCCGGTTCTCGCTACTTTGAGCAACATCTGCACGGTGCGGGGTATCTATGTTGGCAGCAAGGCCATGATGAACGATATGGTGAAGGCGATCGAGGCCAACGACATCCATCCGGTGGTCGACGAGCAGGTCTTCACCCTCGAGAAGACCAAGGAGGCTTATGAGTACATGGTAAGTCGATTCTCGATTGATCTGGCTGTGGTGGAATAGCCGCTAATAAGAGGAACAGTGGGCCCAGAAGCACTTCGGCAAGTTGGCGATCAAGATTGAGTAAATCAACTATAATTTAATAGGAAACGAGTATACGAGTATCAACGTACATAGGCAATGACATTTATCGTGTAATCCATTGATAATAAAATTGTTGGCAATGAGATGCATTGATACCTTACTTGCTAGCCTAGTAGAATAAAGTGGGAGGAGCAGCTTGAAGCCTATTGGGAGGGGAAAGGATTCCCCTCACCCGCGCGTGGCCACCTCATCATTACATCCAAGGACTTTCTTTCTCCACCTCCACTGCCTCCGCATTCCACTCCCAACTCACTCACTCTGTTTCCTTTCATGGATCCGAGATTGTAATTCTTTGGACTCACTGGAGACATCCATGCTTGGTTCCATTCTTAACTACTGCCATCATCCTTACTCCTTCAGTCTTCATAGTACCCGATGCAGTCTGATACCAGATATAGTTCGACTCTTCCTATCTGTGGACCCGACCCCAAATATATCAAGAGGTCTCAGGTTAAATTCACCCGGCCAGCACAGATGAGTCTGTTCGCTCGAGTAACAAGCCATCCCCCCTTAGGGCAGTTAACTTGTCTTAAGGGTGCTGAGCCGGTGAGCCCCTACTGGGAATCTGATCACTGTCCTAGACATTAATGGAAGATAGCTTCGCTTCACGGTGGTTCTCGAGTCGAGCACTACATTCCCTATTCAACCATGGGAGGTGCACGTGTGGCACAATATCACTGAGAGCTCCGAATGGACTGCACTGCCGCTCCAGAAATGCGACTCCTCCGTGGCACCGCTCATCAACAGCAATGCAGAGGAGTATCACTACTTCCGTAACGTCTTCTCCGGGGAAATTGGTCCGTCTGAAAACCTGGGTCATGCTCGATTCACCGTAAGGTACCGGGTCAACCCCGATGCAGAATGGCAATGGGCCAACCAGCAGCAACACATCAGCGACGGGGAGCTTCTTTTCCCCACCCAGACGCCGCCAACTTTTGACTCAGAAGAGCCGGCGCCGGCGACGGATTTCGCCAAGTACTTCAAGAGTCTTTCTTCCTATGTTGCCATTCAACCGCGCAGGAGCGAAGCGCCCGGTTCAAACCTCTGGCATGTCACGGGGCCGGTCACTGCCGCGCGCGAGGGACAGTCGGGCCTCACGAACCTGTCGCTCGGGGTGCCCGCTTCCGTGGCGCGGTATTTTGCCCTGGTGCGGATCTGGAGCCCGTGGCTGGGACCGCGGCATGGGAAGGGGAGCTTTGCGCTGAGCGAAGATGCGATGCTGTGTTCGTTCCTGCGGGAAGATGGGGTACATCTGGTTCTCTTGGCCGTCTCGGGGGTGGACGATGTCCTGACATTGTTTGGATCCGGGGAGGACGGAGCGGTGGTGGTCAAGGCTAAGAATGATAGCACACAAGCAGCCAGGTTCCAGATCCTGGCTGCAGCTGCGCATGATTTCGAGGTGGCGATGAGTGCCGTGATCTACGAGGCTCGCAAGTTGACCCGGCCGTATGCTGAGCAGGCTGAGTCCAACCGGGTGCCAACTCCAGTGTCTCCACCGGGGGATGATATTGTGGTGGTCGAGAAGGATAAGGATGTCAAAGCCCAGTGGCTTGCGGAATGGTACGATGGTCTGACGTACTGTACCTGGAACGGCCTAGGACAGGACCTGACGGAGGAGAAGATCCTCCGTGGGTTGGATTCGTTGAAATCGCACGGCATCAAGATAGCCAATCTGATCATCGACGATAACTGGCAGACATTAGACGAAGGCGACTCTCAATTCACCCGAGGTTGGAAACAGTTTGAAGGGAACCCGGATGCATTCCCCAAGGGCTTCAAGCAGACCATCCAGAAGATTCGGACCACCCATCCTAACGTCCATCATATCGCAGTGTGGCATGCCATGCTGGGATACTGGGGCGGCATCTCGCCCGATGGGGAACTGGCGAAATTGTACAAGACCAAGAGAATAGAGATCACAGATCCAGCAGCGGGAGGTCCGATTGCGCACGCCTTCGAGCGGGGATCGCTACTAGCAATCGACCCCGACGATATCCAAAGATTCTTTGACGACTTCTACAACTACCTCGCATCGGTGGGTGTCGACTCAGTCAAGGCAGACGCGCAATTCTTCCTCGACCTGATCAAAGACCCCGCCGACCGCAAGCGGTTCATGAACTCGTATCTCGATGCATGGTCCATCTCGACTCTGAAACACTTCAGCACTCGGGCGATCTCGTGCATGTCGATGATACCCCAGGCAATCTTCCACTCCCAGCTGCCGACCAACAAACCGACGATCCCGCTCCGCAACTCGGACGACTTCTTCCCCAACATCGAATCCTCCCACCCGTGGCACGTCTTCTGCAACGCCCACAACGCCCTGCTGACGCGGTACCTGAACGTCGTGCCGGACTGGGACATGTTCCAGACCAGCCACCCCTACGCGGGCTTCCACGCCGCCGCGCGCTGCGTCTCCGGCGGCCCGATTTACATAACCGACGAGCCGGGCAAGCACAACCTCGCCCTCATCGACCAGATGACCGCACCGACCATCCACGGCGCGACCGTCATCCTCCGGCCGGGGCTGATCGGCCGCACGCTGGACGTCTACCACGACTACAACGAAGGCCACGTGCTGCGCGTCGGCACATACACAGGCTGGGCCCGCACCGGCAGCGGCATTTTGGGTCTGTTCAACATCTCCAGCGCAGATCGAACCTCCATCATCCACCTCCGCGACTTCCCCGGCATCCATCCCGACTCGACGGGCGAATATATCGTCCGCGCCCACACCAGCGGCAAGATTGCCGAGACTCTGCAGGTCTCCGACGCGAAAGCCTTAGTTTCTGTCGAAGTTAAGCACCGGGGCTGGGAGATCCTCACCGCGTACCCGACACACGCTTTCTCCCTGACCCCTAGGAGCCCATCCACAACAACCACGGCAAACCCAACGACAACGAAAGTGGCCGTCCTCGGCCTCCTCGGCAAAATGACCGGCGCCGCCGCGCTCTCCAACTCGGACATCTACGTCGAAAACAACGGCCGGCTCCGCGCGGACATCAGTCTCAAGGCACTGGGCACCCTGGGCGTGTATTTTTCGGATTTGCCAAGGTGGAATATCAATGGGAACTTCATGGTGACTATCCTGGGGAAGCCGGTGCCGCGGAAGACGGTGTGGAAGGTGGAGGCTGCGGAGGAGGAGGGTGAAGGTGGCGGGAAGGATGGTGCTAGGGTTTTGGCGGTGGATGTGTTGGCCGCTTATAAGGAGATGGGGTTGAGGCCGGGTTGGAGTAATGAGGTCTTGGTGGAGATCTTTGTGCGGTGATTACGGTCATAAGCTCAGCCATAAGCTCAGGGGAGGCTGGCAGTTATCGTACTTAAATGCTCAAAGGGAGTGTGGTTCTTGATCTGATGGAGTGGCTGCATGTGTGGAAGTAGGGTTAGCTTTGAGGCAGCTCAGAGATGATTCAGATGAGTGTTTATGAAGTTCAAGCGGTTGCAGTAGTTGGAGAATGAGAGATTATTTCCATAGCATTCTGACGCAGTCTCGTAGCAAAATCGTAGTCATCATCACTAGAGCGCCCACTGGGCCTGCAAAGCAGAGCAGAAATCACCACCAAGTATCGAACCGCAACCCGAGAAAATGAAAATACCACCACAACAAATCCAGCATCCCACCGCTGCGAACCAAGACAGGCTCGCCCAGGATACCTCAATAATCACCCGTCGGAATCCCCCCCGCCAACGGAACATGCTGCCCATGGAACCCAAACGCCACCGGCCCGTCGACCCTCGCCTTCCCCAGCACGGACAGATCCCTGGCATCCAAACACAGCAGATAGCTCTTGCCGGAATGCCCATCCAACACCACACTCAACAACACCCCGTCATCCTCGCCCGTGCCCTGCGGATCCGCCACGAAGATCGGTTCCCCGGGGGAATGCGCGTGCTGGGCCCAGATCTGCGGGGTCTCGGGGTGGTCGTTGTCGAGCTTCATGATACAGTCGAAGAAGGTGGACTCGCCGCGGGCGCCGATGGAGTAGGTGTAGCGGTTCTTGCGGGTGACGTAGCTGGGGTTGAGGGTGGGGAGTTCGGGGGAGATGGGTTTGCAGACGGTGCGTTCGAGGATTGCTTTCTGCGACTGAGGGCTGGGAGAGGCGGAAGCGGGGATGAGCGGGAGGCGGAAGCGGGCAACGGTGGAGCGGGTGCTGTCGGTGCGGCCGTTCGCGAGGCGGGCGTTCGCGGGGCTGGTGTTGGAGAGCAGATTCTCGTAGTAGAGGGAGAAGAGGAAGTCGAGGTTGTCGAACATGACGAGGTCGGCGACGATGTCGATGTCTTCTCCGCTGTTGCTGTTGGGGGACGGCTCCTGCCAGGCGTTGATGCTGTGGAAGCAGAAGAATGGCGGGCCGGTGTAGGTGCCCACCAGGCCCTGGCTGGCCTTGCGGTCGATGACATACCACATCGAGGGTTTGGTGGGGTCGAAGGGTTCCATCGCGTCGAGCACGCTGTGGACGGGGGTGTCGAAGACCGAGACGTCGAGGTGCGCGTTCCACACGCAGATAACTACGTAGTCTGCGGTGAGGAAGAGGGAGTGCAGGTAGGCGGGCGTGGCCGGGAAGCTGGCCAGGATCGTGGTCTCGCCGGTGGATGCTGAGACGCGGAAGACCCGATACGTCGGTTCCGGGCTGTGTGTGAGGTTGTAGTTGAAGACGTCGCCGGTTTTGGGGTCGGAGCGCGCGTGCGCGGCGGCCCCTTCGCCTGTGAGGTCGGGATGGAGGTTCTGCTGCCGGGCGAGACCGAGGGGCTCGAGGGTGACAGGGTCCAGCTGCTTGAAGAGGTTGTGGTCGGTCTTGGCCCACAGGGTCTTGATGCCCGTGGATGTGTCCCAGCGGTCACTGGTTTCGGTCCCCAGGCCGGGCATGTTGACCGATAGGGTGACTCCCACGTTCACGGCGGCGGGGTGAGGGGGAGGTGGCTTGCTGGCTGGCTCGTATTCCGTCTGGACTCTGTCATAGACGGCTTTGCAGGGATCACGTTTCTGACCGAAAGTTATTGGTTTCGGACTCCCTGACTTGCGGACTCCCTCGATCAATAGGTCGGTGGAGAAGCGAGAGTTGTAGTAGACCCGAAGGGGGTGGTCGGCGACAGGGGCGACGAGCTGAAAGCGATGGGTTTGACTGTATCCGTCGAACCAGTGACTGAGTTCGAGCGTCTCGCCCTGCTCGGTGTCGACTTTGTAACTTCCTGGCCCGGTGCGGTACAGCGTGCCAGCCGTGTAGGCTGGAATGGTACCCTCCACGGGGAGTTCGACGGGGTCTTTGACTTCGTAATTGGCATCGAACTGGAGTATCATTAGTCCCAAGCCTGGAGTCATAATGGAGGATGCTCACGCCTTGGACGTTAGGCCAGTTGTTGAAGTGGTCGTCAGTCTGAGTGTTGTGGTTGGTGGTCATGTTTGCTTAATGATTGCTTGGATACTTGTGGTATGAAAGCTGGCAGTGTTGAGGACCAAGTAAGCAGCATCTCTACCAAGGGAGATGGATCTTTATATATGCTTGGTGACGACGAAAAGGTGGAGGAATTCCGCCTGGAGCCTTGGGTGGAGGAATCCCGGTATAGTTCCAAGTGTTAGTTAACTCAAGTTATAAGTTTACTTGCTTACATTACCTCTCTTTGTATGAGTAGTTTGTTTGCATGGATCGGGGATCCGACCCCGGCGGGATTCCCCCACATCTTCCCTTTCCGCCTTCCCCCCGCCACTGCTGACGCCGACATTTCCAACTCTCTTTCACCCATCACTACACTTGCTATCTTGACTACCTTTGCCAAGTAAGGTACCAAGAAGTCTTGCCTAGTTCAGTCAAGTTGAAACGCCAGCCTGTCGATCTGTGGAGCGCAGCATGACCACACGATCTATATCAGCAGAGACACAAGATCCACCCACCACATCCACATGGAGCTGCGCCTCCTGCGATGCAACTTTCCACCGAATTGACCACTACAAGCGCCACATCACTTCCCGTACGGGACTCTCTAGCTTCAAATTAGCGAAATATAGCCCGTTGCTGACCAAGCACAGATAGCGCGGAAAAGCCGTACCAATGCGCCTTCTGTGCCTCTCGCTACAAACGAGGGTGAGTCCCGCTTTCTCTCTTATGAGCTATCAACCCACCCCCCACTCGTGCTCCGTATTAATGACTGTAGGGACGTCCTTCGTCGACACTGGAAATCCTGTCCTGCGCGCCACCAAGCTGGGCATGCGATCCCAGAGCCCCGAACAGGCGGCAAAGAACGGCATGCATGCGATGCTTGCGCACAACTGAAGAAATCATGTGATGGAAGTAAGCCGTGCTCGGAGTGTGGGATCAAGGGGAGAGAGTGCACATATCGGCGAGTTGATGAAGGTAATGAAGGGACGGTTGTGCAGAGCGAACGACTTCCAGAAACGCAGCTGGGCTCTGAGTCCGGAGAGGATCCCGCCGCCCTGCCGTGGAGTTTAGGACCGGGGAGCTTTTACTCGCTACATGCTGCGAAAGAAAGTACCTATAGGTACCTGAAGGGTACTTAAAGTGACGATTGGGGATCGTTGACTATCACGTTCGCCGCAACGGGCCGAGCACCAGTATGCAAGACACGCATCGCGGAATGCGCACAGCCATGATCCCTAAGGCGGGCTATTATAGGGAACGAGAGCTTGCTTCCTTACCCAAGCGAATTCATGTCTCTTCTGATGGTTCTAGCCTGCCAGTCCGGGTTGGCTGACCGACTCTGACTGCGAGGAGTCAATCGACTAGGCCATTGCTGCCAATAAGAAGGGGTTTAAGAAGCAATGCCAGAAGAGCCCGGATGAGGAGAATCAAACCAAAGGCCAAGATACCAGTGATTAACGAGGGATCCTTCGTACGACACATCAAGTCAGCATACTATTCATATTCCAAATCATACTCGGGGAGTGCATGCAGCCTACTTCCATCCAAGGCTGAGCCTTATCGATGACCAAGCACCCCTTGCTCCGTCTGCGTTTGTATATTATCCCTTCACTATCGTCCTTAGAATTGGGAAAGTACTAACCCTTGACAGCGGATCAGATCGATGGGTTCCTTACTCGAGCATATTGACATGTTGCGGTTCTTTCATGGATTATGAACGGGTAGTCTCTACTCTCGCCGTTTCCAGGAGCAAAAATGCGTGTATGCATAACTCCATTCCAATGGCCGGCGGAATGTCACACTGCACAAACTTTCAAATATCACACCCGGGTGTCAAAGTCTTAAGTTAACGTGGGAGATTTCTGTGCAGCGAAGTACTGGTACCTGCGTACCTGCCTGGTTGGCTCTCAGTCATACTCGCAGGATAATCAGGATAGGCACTTTCAGACCACCAAAGACCTCCCGTGTCAGGACCAGACAGTGCGATGCAACTTTCCTTAGTTACGTACGATACTTGAGAAGTAGGGCATGAGACAGTAGGGCATGAGAAAGTAGGGCATGAGAAAGTAGAGGGCAGGGATTTCAAAGACATGGCACTAAGTAATCGGATATTGCGAATTGCCATCCCAGGCTTGAATGGAGTCTCCAAAATTTTCGGTGTCCAAAGCAGCTAACCCGGTTCTTACTGGAGACCAGAAACGGCTTTTGTACCTTCTTTCCGCAGCCTTCCCTGCAATTTCAAGGGTAACAACCATAGGAGCTTAGTATGTCTAAGTCCCGGCGTGGTGTTCGACAAGTGCCCTTCTGACATTGGCTAAATGTAGAACGGGTGAATTGGGAAGACACCAATTTGTAGCCCCGGTCTGTACCCTTCAGGACATGTGCTAGGTGTATCGTCATCATCCACGATCCACACACTGTCCATCCGGACTGGATGGGAGACTTTATTGCCGCACCATGGCTTGCTTGAGCCTTTTCCGGTTATAAGTTACAAGTTGACGTATTCGGTGTTGGGAGTAGATTGAACTATTGTCAGTTGTGATGAAAAGACAGAGCAGGTTGCATCGGACGCAAACCCTGAAACGAGGCTGTTTCTCTGACGTCAAATAGTATGTGCAAAACGGAGGGATATTACCCGCGTCTTCAAGGAAAATACTTCATTCCACTCTTCGACTACTGCTAACAGAACTCAAAGCAAACTAACTACACGACATAAAGCAATTGGTCTGCCCCTGCGTCCCCAACGAGTCCAGATACGGATCCGGCCGCCGCAGGTAGTCCGCCAGGAAGTTGGCGCAGTGGGCCACATGGCCCGAATCCGCCAGCATGGTATCTACCCGATCCCCCCGTTTGTAAACGTCATGACCGCGCCGAAGCAAATAGAGACAGTGCACCAGATGCTCGCGGGTCACCGTGAAATAGTACCCCTGCTCGTTGTTCCCCACCTCCGTGTAGTCCTTCATCGGGTGCTGCATCTCATGGTCGTAGTAGTACTTGAAGGGCTTGCCGTCGTTGAAGGTCGCAAAGTCCTCGGAGTAGTCGTGGGGGCAGTCCTTGTGCAGCCAGCATGCCGACAAAGGATCGTATGAGCAGCCCATCGCCGTGGCCTCGGTGGTGGAGTTGCCACAGGCGAGCGTGGTGTGGCGGTTCGTGGAGAAGCACTGGCGCTGGCCGTTGATGGTCGGCGAGGATGACGAGAGCTTCACCACGAGCACCTGGCGGAACGGCTCGATGGTGATGGCGGCAATGACGGCGAGCACGAGCAGAACCAGGACCAAAATCAGGCCCGAGATCGTGATGGCCGTCAGATTCCGCTTGAGGAATTGTTGGACGGAGTAACGGCGGCGCGAGCCGTGATTGATGATGGTAGTGGTGCCATCGCCGCTGTTCTCCGTGTTGGGAACGGGCTCGTAGCTGTGGTGGTGAGGGAAGATCTTGTCCGTCGCCATTGATCTCGCGCTGCTACTTGAAGTACAGCATCTCACGGCTTTCTACCTTTGCGGTCATTCAGGCCAGGGCTTTCTTTGGGGGGTAACGGCATTGCGTATCTATTTGTATGTGAGAGGGGCATGGGGAGAATGGCGAAGACAGGCCTCAATAAGCATCGATGAGACTGAGAATGGTGGTCAATAAAGAGTATGAAGACAAAGAGCATGTGTCTTGGTAGCAGGAACTGGTTGGGCTTAGTACGGAGTACCGAGATCGGACTGGAGACTGGCACGCCTGCCTATTCGAGGTCAAACAAAGACACCCACGCGGGAATTCCCGCAGTCGATTAGCCTACTGCATTCTCTCTACTTTCTCCGACAACCACTGCTAAGTCTTCATTAAACACTATCTCGGACTTCTGACATCCATTATCTAGCAGCCATATTATGAGGCTGTTAACGCTCCATCTTTTCACACTCATGGGTTGTTACCCGTCACGGCACCCCAGATATACGCAGCCCAACTGCCCAGCGTGAGCAGCAACAGAGCTGTGAAACACACGATCGAGATGCGTTTGCTCCGCTCGTAATGCTCGACAAGATGGTGCTGCTGTAGCATCGCGAAGAACTCCGCGCCCAAAGCATGACGCTTCTTCCGAGACCATTGCAAGGGCGCCAGATCTCTACCCACGTAGCATCCGATCAGGAGAACAATCGAGACGATGGCACAGCAGATAGCCAGGAAGAGATAGACCCGCACTGCGCGATGGTACGAATCGTTATCTGCATCCTGGAGGGCACCAGTGATGATACCAATGATAATGGTCATGCTGGAAAAGGGTCAGAGAACATTCTGCTTGGGAGAGTCTCGAGAAACGTACGCATTGTTCATCGTCACTTTCAGGGAGTAGGCAGAACCAAACACTGACTGATGCCAGAGCGTGGTACGGATACCGTCGATGATGGAGGTCGGTCCTAACGACACGGCCACCGCATAAATACCGAACGCTGCAGCGGTCCCCTCCTTCGCTGAGGCATAGTTGACTAGGATCATGCTGATGAACATTCCGAGACCGCACACGCACACTATTATATGTATTAGTGGAGATTCCATGGCTGGATTCTGGAAGGGCTTGACTCACAGACTGAGGCTCGGTGACCGAGGATATCAATGAAAACGCCCAGGCAGGGAACAAGGAAGAAGCCTAAGTCATATTAGCGTATGCTCTCTCTCAACAAAGTCAAATACATACCAGCATATTGAGCCAGAGCGCTGTACCAGCCCGCTTTGATGGCGTCGACATTGAATCTCTTTTCGGCCAACTCTGTCGCATTGGAGCTGAAGACACTGGCGGTACTGGTTTGGAACATCGAAAAGGCCATGACGGCCCAGAACATCCAAGGCAGCTGGAACATCTTCCGGATCTCGAACTTCTTATTCTTCTCCACCAATTCTTCCTGAGTCGCTTTGTCTTCGCGGCCACGATAGTGCTTCTCGCAGTAGCGGTTGAAAATCCAGAAAAAGACGGTTGCTGCGTTCGTGAAGAGATTCATGAAGACAGAGGTCCAGAAGACCCAGGCAAAGTTGCCAGTATTCTGCTGACGATTAGTTCCATGGAGCTCCACCAATCGCAGGGCACATACCTTGGCAATCACGTTCGCGGTGGACTTGCCGACAAATCCTCCAATCTAGTCAAAGTTAGCTTTGGCGAATCCAACGTGGCGTTGGGGCATAAAAGAGTACCTTTCCAATGGCGAGCTCAAATCCAAGCGTAGAAGCAAATCCGTTGCTGGGCGGAAACCACGAGGAGAACATTTTGTATTGAGCCGTCTGGGTCGCAATGTCGCCAAGTGCGAGGACGATTCTTCCACCGACCATGAATCTAAATGAACGCACTGTGGTAGCAGCAGCCACCAGAATTGAGCCAACGGTGTACACGGCATTTCCATAAACGATCATCCCTGGTATGCAAGTTAGGGTCGTTGCGTCATTTTTGGGGATCATCAAACATACGAGCACCACCAACTCGATCCGTGACAATGCCGCCTGCGAGAAGCAGAAGGGTGGCCATGAAGTTCTCACTGGCTTCGAGAAGGGAGAACTGGGTGTTGGTCACATGCATTTGCTTTACAGTCTGTCAGTAAAACAATAAGCGAACCTGACTCAGAGGCGACAGACCTTCTTGATTGTGCTCTTCATGGCACCGGTGACACCAGTGCTCCAATGGGAGCCAAAGCTGATGCAAGAGATAACAATCACGGCAATCAGCTTCGCGGCTAGAGGTGGCGGCCGCTTTCCGTCAACATCATTTGTACGAGGGCTCTTGGACGACTGCAGGGATGAGGTAGTCTCCGGCTCCTCAGAGACAACGTGAGGGGTGTCCTTTTCGACTCCCATATTGCGAACAGACAAACTGTATTTTGGATGAGAAAATGAACGTTAGTGTGAGAAGATCAGCGCGGTCGAAGGTGCGGGCAGACCCTGGTCGTGAGCCCATCTTTATATGGCATGAGACGTCAAGACCGTTTTTGTCCTGGAAGCTCCCGGTATTTCGCCGATTGCGACCCATTCAGCCAAGACACGGTTAATCAGATTAGATTTTCTGGCAACCATCCGATTCTCGGGCCATGCTTCCCAGGGAGGAGAGCGTCCACGCTTTTTTGTTGTTTGGTGTCTTGGCTCTGCCATCGTTGTCGTATAGTCCCCGCTGAGGAAGATGCTGATTGGGTAAGACTCGGATCTTGGCATTGATTGATAAGATTGATAGAACCCACTCACGGACAGTGTCCGAGAAGGTTGAGCAGGTTCATCACTGTTCGAGAAGATCCTTCACCTGTTGGTCTGGGTTTGTTTCACTTATTGGAGGTCGGAGAACTTAGGGCTTGGACGTCCGCACCACGGACACATACTATCCACAAAAGCTTTCACCGGGAATCGACATTCCATGCTTGAGCAGACATGGTCACTTCTGTTCCGGAAAACAGCCTTGTTATAGGGCTCGCCATCCGGTCGATTATACATTGCTCGGCGAAAGAAGCATACAAGGGTGGTGTGTCAGAGCCAGGTCATCGGAAGCTCATACACAATGGACCCTTGCGTGCACGAATAGCACCGACCTACAAATCTAAGGGCACCAACTCCACCCTATTATCAAGGCCCACGTCAAGCACTTATCCCAATTTCTGGATGGCACCCCTGTTCGCCTCCAAGCCTACTTGGCTTGGGCTGATCAAACAACCAGTCTCTACGCCTAATCTGTGGCTTCACCGTAGCACAAACTTGCGGCATCTTTTCACTTATCGTAGGAGGGATACGTACGCCGTCTGAATTACCTTTGAAGAAATGCTTGGCTCGGAGACTTTGAGCCCGATCCAGAACCCTTAAGCTCCACGTCGGACAGATGACTCCGATCTGTTCCGTTAACATTCCCGCAACGTGCAAATTCGGGTTGCTGCCCATTCCCCCATTTCCACGTGTTCAGAGGGACGCTGCCGTAATACGGGCCAGCTCCACCGCTGGAATTCGAGTTTTCCATGATAGCACGCTCCTCCGCTGCTATATGGGTGGGTATCGTCAAGCTTCCGCGCAGATTCTTTGAAGCATTTGTGCCTCCGCGGAGCTCTCGGAGAGAGACTTGAGGTGACACCACGCTGCTGGAAAAAGATATTCTGAGCTGACCTCGCAATTTATGGCAGGGAGAGGATTAGAATTGATGAATCCTGGCTTCGTTATATACATGTGCTAGTAGGTGCAGAGAAGACATATCCGCAAAGAAGCTCTGCCATCCATCATTCGATTCTGGATAGACGTCACTGGAATGCTTCAGCCAGAGATGAAGAAGTGGCAGTCGACTCTCTCAAGTGGAGGTGGCTGGTCCACCAACCCGTGTTTCACATTCCAGGGATGACCGGACTTCCAGCTACTGTAGCTTCTGATACGAAGCTATGCGATAAGCTTATCGGACTTTCGCTACAGCTAGTAGGTTGGCAGGATCTTGAGCCTACACACCTCCTCTCATAGTATTTTTATTGTCTAGGCTGAGCCTATGCAACAAGCTACCATACTTACACGAATATTCGGGCCTAAGATTGGAAGGATTCGTGAAGACATGAGGTGGGGAGCAAGGGGGTAACGTTTCCCATCAGCGTTTGCCATCCCATCGGCCCCTAAATCTCGCAAAGTGCCCATGAAAATAGTATAGCGGGCGGAGTCCACCAGTGGATGCAGGTGGGCCATATTCAGTAGGAGGAAAAAGTGGATTAGGGAATTTCTGAATGAGGCTTAACTTCCACTTTAGCCAAGAGCTAGAGGTTAACGTAGAAAAATGATTGCATCAATCGATTCAAGGTTAGAGATGAGTAGATAGGTTAGCATTTATCTTAATAGCTTAATGCAGGGTAACGTTTGGGTCGCTATGCTAGTATGCATACCAGCATAGCTATTCTGTTGCGTTCAAGCAGCTGACAGGCTATCGGGTATCCCAGTGGCACGGAAATTGTTGAGTAGATGTAAGTTCTTCGAATATCGTAGAATAGCAGCATGGTGTACCAGCTGCTAAACACCCTGGACCCTTCTCCAAGTTCAAACTAACCTGTCTTCCCAACCCAGCAAGAAGCTTGGGTATATATCACCTCCCCATCCACCCCCCATCCACCACCACGACGCTCCCGGAAACATAACCACTCGCCCGCCCCGCCGCCAGGAAAACCGTGACCCCCTTGAAATCTTCAGGAGAAGCCCATCGTCCCGCCGGAATCCTGTCCAAAATACTCTTCGCTCGCGCCTCATCATTCAACAAGGCCGTATTCATCTCCGTGGCCACATACCCCGGCGCCACCGCGTTGACGCGCACCCCGCGCGCCGCCCACTCATTGCTCAGCGCCTTGGTGAGCTGCGCCACCCCGCCCTTGGCCGCCGCGTAGGCCGGCACCGTCAGCCCGCCCTGGAACGAGACCAGCGAGGCGACGTTGATGATGGCGCCGCGCTGGCCGTGCATTTCTGGTGGGCGCGTCAGCATGTACCGGCCCACGTCGCGGCACAATGTGAAGATCGTGGTTAGGTTCGTCTGCAGAACGGCATCCCAGTCGGCGTCCGGGAAGAGGTGGCTCGGGTGTCGGCGTTGGATGCCGGCGCAGTTGACTAGGATGTTGATGTCGTGGCCGTCGGCCAGGATGCGCGGGATTAGGGTGGTCACTGAGGCGCGGGAGGAGAGGTCGGCCGTGTAGATTGTTGCTTTGCGGTTGAAGGATTCGATTGCGTTTTTGGTGATGAGGTTCGTGGGATCTCTCTTTGGGGATTGGGGGTTAGATGAGTGGAGACGGGGGAGGGGGTTCAGGGATCGGGGATTGGGGATTGGGGATGGCTAACCTGGATGAGGATTATGTCGCTGCCGACTTCGGCGAGGGCGATGGCCATTTGTTGGCCGATGCCTCGGGTGCCGCCTGTTACGAGGGCGGTGCTGTTGCTTAGAGAGAAGAGGTCCATCGTTGAGGAGGAATTGTATAGAAAGAGGGATGGTGGAGCCTTGAGAGCGGGACCGGGACGAAGTAAATATTCCTACTATGTAGAAGACAATGCGGGGGAACCCCCACGTCTTCTTTCCCCCCCACTCCGATACTAGGATTACTACTGCTACTACTATTCAGCTGTACACTAATCTGCACACTCACCACTCGCGGATCCCTCCATCAGGGCCATAGAATTCTTTTGGCAACCACGGCTCAGTTGCCTGACTGATCTTCCGGACCAACTCCTCGTTGATCTCAATCCCCAGCCCTGGCCCCTTGGGCACCGCCACGTATCCTCCCTCGATATCAAATACCGACGCGTCCACCAGATAGCTAGTCAAGTCAATATCCCCTGCTTCGATGTTATAATGCATCCCAAGGGACATCTCCTGAATCACAAAGTTGGGAATAGAAGTGGCGACCTGCATTGACGCCGCCAGGGCAATTGGACCTGCGTAAAACCACGAGTTAGTGCGTGCTCCCAGATTATCTCATCAGAGGCAACTCACCCAAAGGACAATGCGGCGCAATCGCCACATCATACGTCTCCGCCATCGTCGCAATGCGCTTCGTCTCCGAAATGCCCCCCGCGTGCGCAATATCCGGCTGCAGGATGTCGACTGACGCATCCTCCAGAAACCTCTTGGCGTCCCACCGCGTGTACAGGCGCTCACCGAGCGCGATGGGGATGCTGGTCTGTTGGGAAAGCTGCTTGATGGCCTCCGGGTGCTCCACCAGCAGGGGCTCTTCGATGAACAAGGGGCGGTATGGCTCGAGGGCTTTGGCCAGCTGCTTGGCCATGGGACGGTGCAGACGGCCGTGGAAGTCCAGCCCTGCGTCCAGGCCTAGGGCCTTCACCTGCTTGAGGCGCTCGATGCAGGAGTCCAGGATGGCCGGCGAGTCCAGCCAGTTGATGTCCTCGGTGGCGTTCATTTTGACGCATTTGAGGCCCTGCTCGATACGCGCCTTTCTGCCGGTTGTTAGGTGATAACACAGGAGCTTGGGCTTGAGGGGGGAGAAGGGTTGACGCACGCTGCAATCTCCACGTCACTGGGTCGGTCGCCTCCGATCCAGGCGTAGACCTGGATTTTGTTGCGGACTTTGCCGCCTAGCAGCTGGTACACAGGCACGCCTAGTCGACGGCCTTTCAGATCCCACAGGGCGATGTCGATTCCGGACAGCGCGGACATGAACACGGGACCACCGCGGTAGAACCCTAGTCGCCAGATGGTCTGCCATATATGCTCAATGTCGCTGGGAATGATGAGCTTGGTTCAATTCGGGAAGTTGGCAAACATACTCTGCCTCATAGCCAATCACTCGTGCGATGATCTCGTCCAGGGCGCCTTCCACAGCCAGTGTGTGTCCTTCGAGTGTGGCTTCGCCCCATCCGAACTGACCTTCATCGTCGGTGATCTTCACAAACAACCAACGGGGTTTGACTCGGAAGTATTCAATGGACTTGATGCGCGCCATTTTGGTGTGTATAGTACAGTATTAGCAGGTGAATTGGCAAGGGTCTCCTGTTGCATTCTACATACTCATTTATATATGCAGCATGACGAGCTACTGTCACGACCATTGTCTTCCCCACGCCCACCCCTGCGTGGGGGTGGACGGCTATATAGTCTGGGGTATTCATAACATGCACTATCACACCCGCACCTATTGGCGGAGGCCGAGCGCTGGTCCTTGACCCCCACTTCCGCATATGCACCTTCCCCTCACCCCGCTCTTCGGTCCCCCATTCCATCCTCAGTACACGTACCGGAAATTCAAGTTCTGCTTATCCGTGAGGTCACTGAAAGCCGTCTGATCACGGTCCCATACCGTGGGTTCCCCGTGCTGCTGCGCTGCATCCCGTCGACGATTTTCCCACGCCAGCATGATCCGCAAAATCACTACTAGTGCAATTTCAATCAAATTGGACACGATCATCGACCAAATACCCAGCTGGTAGCGTGGTGCTTGGTCAGACTTGTAGAAGAACGGACCGGCGATGTTCCCCGCACACACTCCGAGAAAGATCATCGCGTTGGTGACGACCTTCTTCGTGTGACCGGCGATGTTGGCAGTTAGGATGGAGAGAATGAGAACAAAAGAGGCATTGTACGACCCTGTCAAATAGTAGCAGATCAATCGACCAACGCGGTTATCTTCAGCAAGGAAGCAGAGTCCGAATGCTCCTGCAACGTTGGGAAGGAGGAAAAGGATGGTCACGATGCAACGGTTGTTGGGCGGCAGGCGATCGTTGATGTACACGCTGAGGAGGATCATGAGGGCTATAAATACGCCGTAGGGGATTTGCATCAGGGTCGTCACCACTGCAATTGTCAGACTCATGCCTTTTCTTATATAGCAGGCCACCAAGCTCACAGGTCGAGAAGCCGAATCCCGAAATAATCAAGGTCCCGAAATTCGAGATTCCGCCATTGGGGATATTGCCAGAGAGCCCCAACAGCAGGAACGTCCACACTTTCCAGTCGAGTAGCGCCTCCAGAACCTGTGCCGGCTTGAGGACTTTGTTCTCCACGCCTGTCTGGTTGTCTCGGAGCCTCTCCACCGCCAACCGCCTTTCCCGTGGGGAGAAATTGCGCGCGGTAACTGGGGAGTCGGGCAGCAGGACCAAGATGACGATGCCCCAGGCGGTGCACAGCGCGCCGATAATGAGGAACTCGTACTTCCACGAGGGCAGCGCCCCTTGGATGTGCCCGATGCCGTACCCCAGCAATCCTCCGAGGGCAATGCCGAGCCCGTTGGCAGTATACCACAGACCGATGCGGATGGGCTGCTGGCGTCTCGTGTAGAACATGCTCGTGATCAACATGAAGGCAGGATCACTACCATGATGTTAGGCGCAGCACGACGAGTTTGGGAATGTTGGTATTACCTGCATGCCTCGGCCGCCCCTGAGATAACCCGCAACACAACGAGCTGTGTGAAGCTTTTTGCTGCAGCTAGAAGAGCGAGCATAAGTAGAGACCTTGATTTGGTGGACTAGAATTGTTCTCCCACGGACCTTGTAGCATGAGGAAGACCCCCCATAGAATGATATTCACGCCGAGATATTTGGCCACGGGGAACTTTTGGAGCAGAAAGTTGGTAGGGATGGCCCAAACGAGAAAGCCGAAGTAGAAGACCGAGGACAGCCAGGAGTATTGCTGGCCGGACAGGTGGAGATCTTCCTTGATGCCGAAGATGGCCGCATAGGAGAGGGTGGTCTTGTCTATCTGTTGTAGTTTTAGTGAGTATTAGTGAAGATATTCCTCGCGTTTATGCTATGAGCGATATTGCACGGGGTCCGCACATAGTAGAAGGCATAGCAGA
Organism: Aspergillus uvarum CBS 121591; assembly: GCF_003184745.1. NCBI lineage: Eukaryota > Fungi > Ascomycota > Eurotiomycetes > Eurotiales > Aspergillaceae > Aspergillus > Aspergillus uvarum. The sequence goes on from NW_020291353.1 coordinate 115,542, forward strand.
CGGCCAGACAAGGCAGGATTGCCCAGTCAATCTTCCTCTCCAACCGCCTTAATTCCTCTGCGTCGACAGATTGCAGTTCATCGCCCGTGGTGAACAGTGCGAGGGCTGTATCGCCATGTTGTATGTTGCTGATCTTGCCGTCATCTTGGTTATCCTCGATGTGGAGGGATGAGGGTTTCGGAGCAGCGTTGGGCGTCGAGATTTCCGCAGCCATGGTGGTCTGGATCTGTAGCTAGCCACAATCGAGTCAGGAGTATCATGAATATCCTGTTGCAGGTCCAGAGTCTGTTCCCCCCAGGTCATGATGTATTTCGAAACAGTCCCCCACACCCCCAGACAATAGCCGTTAGCGTGGGGGAAATGCATGATTGTGTGTGTTGTTGACGCCGGGGATTTTTCTCCGCGTTTGCCTCGGCGCGAAATCCGAGTTTCCTGCTACGCATCTCCCTGCAGTGGTTACTTTTCTACTTCTTGATCTCCATGACCTGTCTTCACTGCTTCACAAGATCAATGAACCACAATTACATGCAATGGCATTCCTTACACAAGAAGAAATCCAGAAACATGCATCGCGCCAGTCATGCTGGGTTGCCATCCATGGCTCTGTTTACGATGTGACCGGTGAGCCATGAGCCTGATCACACTGCTCAGCAGTCAAGAAGTCAACAGTAACTCACACTTACCGTCACAGACTTCATCGACGAACACCCCGGCGGTCCACAGGTAATCCTCCGCCGTGCCGGCCAGGACGCAACAGCAGACTTCGACTCCGTCCACGACCAATCCCTCCTCACCGAGACCCTTGCACCATCATGCCTGAAAGGCAGGATCCAACCCGGTACACTCTCAGCCCTCTCCTCCTCCTCATCATCATCATCAGCAACATCCTCAACGCCCAACCCCCTCCCCAAAATACTAACCACCACAACCACAACCACAACCCCCGCCCCTCCCCTCACCACCCTAATCAACCTCCACGACTTCGAAAAAGTCGCCCACCAACACCTCCCCCCCCACGCATGGGCCTACTACGCCTCCGGCGCCGACGACGAGCTCAGCACGCACAACAACGCGAAAGCCTACCGCAGAGTCTCCCTGCGCCCGCGCATCCTCCGCAGCATCCGGGCCGTGGACACCAGCACGACGATCTTGGGGAGGCAAGTCTCGCTGCCGGTGTACATGAGTCCCACAGGCATCGCCAAGCTGGCGCACCCGGACGCCGAATGTGCCCTGGCGAGGGCGGCGGGCCACGAGGGGCTGGCCCAGGTGCTGGCTAACGGGGCGAGCATGCCCATTGAGCGGGTGCGCGCGGCGCGCACGAACCCCCAGCAGCCGCTGTTTGCGCAGCTGTATGTGAATAAAGACATACGGAAGTCGGTGGAGACGGTCCGGCGGGCGGTGGAGGCTGGGGCCTGTGGGATTTGGGTGACGGTTGATTCGCCGGTTGTGGGGAAGAGGGAGATGGATGAGAGGTTGAATTTGGAGGTTCAGGTATGTCTCTACTTGTTACGACCTTTTGCTCTTTTGCTGGAATTTGTGCCGGGGGAAGGGACAGCTGGAAAGATGCTCACAATGGGGGTGTAACAGGCACGAGACTCGTCCGCCCGCGGCCAGGGCGTCGCGAAGACCATGGCCAGTTCCATCTCCCCGTTCATCGACTGGGAGATCCTGACCTGGCTGCGCGACCTCACCGACTTACCGATTGTGATCAAGGGGATCCAGTGCGTCGAGGATGCGGTGTTGGCGTACCAGCAGGGGGTGCAGGGGATCGTTCTCTCGAATCATGGGGGCAGGTCGCAGGATACGTGAGTGTCTCTCTCTCCTCGCTTCTCGCTTCTTCCTGCAGCTACAGATCCAGAATCACTGATGATGAAGCGGTTAGCGCCCAACCCCCGCTCGTCACCTTGCTGGAGATCCGCAGACACGCGCCCTATTTGATCGGAAGCCGCATGCAGATCTTCGTGGATGGCGGGATCCGTCGCGGCACCGATGTCCTCAAGGCGCTGGCGCTGGGCGCGTCGGCTGTTGGGCTCGGCCGGCCGTTCCTCTACGGTCTCGCGGCGGGTTACGGCGAGGAGGGGGTGCGCCGCGTGATCGCGATCCTGCGGCAGGAGATCGAGGCGAATATGGTGTTCTTGGGGGTGACGACACTGTCGGAGTTGGGGCCGCATCTGCTGAATGCGACGCGGTTGGAGAGGGATGTGGTGGGGGAGGTGAAGTTGTAGTTTGGTATAGAGGGGGAGATATGGTAAGTACCGGGATGGATTTATCGGTCTATTGTCACCAGAAATTCTCTGAATTGCTGAATGGAGCAATATTATCTCACACGAGCAGTAGCACAAGAACTACCCACAGAAACATGGCCCCCTGGTACTGTACCTCCGCAGGGGGAGGATCATCAAGCATTAAGTTACTGTTGACTTCCCGCAGAGGCTGTGTGTCCGAGACTCTCGGGGACCTAATGGGACCCGATCCACAATCATCAAGTGCATAAGTGTAAGCAGTGCAGATGATCTCTCAGTCGGCTTTTCTTTCTCTTGTTCGCGTGCAAGGCACTCTCCGATCGAGGAGTTCTTTACTAGGAGGTTATCAAAAAGCACTGAGCGGAGACAAAGCATACGCATACGATCGGCGACCACCGCCTCCAACCCAGCAACCAGACTCAAGAACCCCATGAGAAAGGAACCCATTTCCGGCACATCCGGCTCTCCTTTCCTTTATGCCGTACGTACTAACTGCAATTGCCACGCCATGCGGAGATCTGAACCGCGGGTGAGGTCCGAACGATGGATCAACAATAGGGTTCGGGGACCATTTCCATGCTTATGCAGCAGCGGGTGACTTGGGTTCTTGTAGGTAGGGCCCTCCGAGTTTGATTGCTGGTCCCCGAAAGGCATGGCAGATCAAACCCGCAAACCCACTCTATCGCCGTCTTTCGGTTTTGTTTTTTTTTTTTTTTTTACCTTTTGTTTTTTCTTGTCGAATGGTGTGCTGTACCTCTCTTGAGAGAAGAGGAGGGTTCGGGGACTTTGAGGGGCGAGGGTTGGTTGTACTTCTACTTTATGGGTGGTATTTCTACATTCATGGACATTGAGCATGCTTGTCTACGCTGATTTGGACTCAATACCTCGGAAGGTTGATATGGTTTCCTAAGACGGCAGATTGTCGGCCTTATATTTGGATTACGACTGTGAGAGGGACACCGTTTTGCTTATTCCTTCATCTCTCCTCGTTGATCTTTGATCTTTTTGTCTTACGGTGAAAAGACCCCCAGGTCATGTTCACACCAGTCCATACCTCGCTGGGCGCCTTGCTCCTCTATCAAGGCTCCTCGGGACTCCTCTTGCACAATGGCGCGGTCTTTGGCATCTCGTCCCTGCTGTCGGGCAGTCTGTTGCGGCCCAGCTGGGAGAATGTGCCTGTCCTCGCCGGCCTGGTGTCCAGTCTGCTGCCCGTAGCGCTCTGCATGCCCTCGTTGATCCCCGCGTACCCCACAGTCCCGAACTCGTGGATCTCGCTGGCGTCGACGCTGGCGATGGGGTTCCTGCTGGGTTGGGGGACTAAGGTACAGTTCAAATCCTCTCGCGTTGACTTTGTGTAGACCACCAGCTAAACTACCGCGATGCTTAGAACGGTCGAGGCTGTACTTCCGGCCACATGCTCTGCGGCGTATCCCGTCTATCCCCGCGCTCCATCATCGCCACAGCCATCTTTTTCACGACCGCTGTGCTCACGGCCAACTTCCTCCCCGGCCGGCAAGATCTCCCGGCATGCACGGACGGTCGCCCCTGTTATCTGCCCATCTATCCCACCGCCGCAGAGGGCGGATTCATGGCGGCCACGACTTTGCTAGCCTTCGCGACGAATTGGTATGCCGTGCCACGCGTCCTCAGCCGATCCGAGAACTCGCGCACGGTTTTTGCGTACCTCGCCGGGTTGCAGTTCGGCACGGGGTTGTTGTTCACGGGGATGGCGGATCCGGAGAAGGTGCTGCGGTTTCTCGTCGGCCTCACGGACCCGGCGCGCTTTGACCCCTCGTTGGCGCTGGTCATTGTCTTTGGGATCGTGCCGTCCATGGTGACTTATCTGTCACGCAAGCCAGGACAAGATGGTCAGAGAAGGGGAGGGTCGTTTAAGCCGACGCTGGCGGAGACTTGGAGGTTGCCGACTGCCACGGTAGCGGATATCGACTGGCGCTTTGTGGCGGGAGCGGTGGTCTTCGGCGTCGCCTGGGGGTTGCGTGGCGTCTGTCCGGGCCCGGCTATTCTGCGGTCCGTGGTGCAGCCGACTTGGGGACTGGCGGAGATGGCGGGCTATATGCTCGGAAACTTAGTGTAGGCTCTTTTGTGGAGGAGACCAAGCCGTGTGTATATAAATATATATAGATATATCATCCTGACACCCGCAGGATTGTTCCCGCAAAATATGCTGAGTAGCGGAAAATGACGGTTCAGAGGTTTAGTTAGAGGCTATGTGATGCACAAAATATCAGCACGACTCCAAGGAGATGCAGATGCAGATGCAGATGCAGTCTAAGGCTGGGACCAGCCCAGGCACTGATGCAGTATTAAATTCAGACAAGGCTTACAATTCCGTCTTAGCCCAGCTGTTAGTAGAGCGCTTGTGGCCCGGGGTCGCACCAGACATAAAGCCTTCCAGCTCCATCCACTCGGCCGCGAACGCAGTGAACAGTACGCTCCAGTCCTCCACGGTGTCTATATCCAGATGTTCGCCGTCATCCTTGATCGTATGCCAGACCGTGGGAAAGCCTCGATCGCCGGCATCAATGATATGCAGGACCTCCACGCCTCGTCTCAGGAACGGGATGTGGTCGTCTTCGATGTGCATGTACATCGGGATCTCATTTTCGCTCTTCGAAAAGTGAGGGAACCAGGACCGTCCGGGATCCGCGGATCGGAACTGCTTCAAGTCTCGCAGCCGCCGCTCCAGCGTGGCCAGCTTCTTGTACGCCCAGTGCGTGGTCGGGAAGAACGACTGGATCGTGGGGTCCTTCGCGCCAAGTAGATCTAGTAGCACGAATAGGGAGATCGAGTCGAGCGGCGACCGGTACACGGACATGGCCGGGTGGACCTCGGCGTCCCACTGCTCCGCCAGGGAGCGCGCGCCGTACAGCGAGTCGGTGGCCGTCCAGTCCTTGAATGCCTCCTCCCCGTCCATGAAAATCACCTGGATGCCCTGTTGTTCCTCCAGCAGATTCAGCTGCCCCTGGGCGCGCAGGTCCTCCCACTTCTTCGTCAGGGCGCCGTCGATGGTCCGCATGGCGTGCAGCATGATCGCGCACGGCGCGGCACTATCGATCGCCCCGATGAAGCCTTCCGGTTCGTACTTGCTGTCGTAATGCGCGACCAGGGTCAGGCGTCCGACGTCGCCGGGGCTGGTGCCGGGCGGATCCCGGGAGGCGATGAGGTTGACGAAGGGAATTTTCTTCCCCTTGGAGACGGGGGTCTTCGATGTTGAGTTCTGGAATTGCAGGGTCCACTCCGGGAGCGAGGTGCGGAAGAACTCCGCCAGGTGGTTCAGGACGGCGGTGTTGCCCGCGGTCCCGGAGACACGGGGCACCAGGATCGGCGCGAGGAGTGCACCATCGTGGATATCAAAGTCTTTCCCGGGTCGCGGGAGGGATCGCAGGGTCTCGTCCGAGACGGTTTCGTAGGCTGTCCCTGACGCGAGAAGGAGAAAAAGGGCTAGGCAGGTGGACAATAAGGGGCGCAGAAGGCCACGGTACGGCAGCAGCGGAATCATGGCGTTGGGGATGGAAGAGTGATAAGGGTCAGCACAAGCTCATGGCACGAGACGATGACTGTTCCTGACTGCCACAATTTAGTTGAAGACGAAGAGGCCTGCAGAAGGAGGATGACAGGAATCAGTTCTCTGTCAGGGAGAAGGCCAAAGTTGAGTCTTTGTTTCACAAGCCAAGCAGCCATGGATTTGACAGGCTTGACCGCCTTTGAGCTACTATCGATAAGTTCTTATCCGAACTGCCTCAACTTTCTCCGATTTCCCGGCGCTGAGAACCACCTCCGCTTGAATTTCTCCATTCTGTGACAATATGAGGCCGCTCATCCTGCTGCATCCGCAATTGCGAGCCGCACTTCCGCGAAGTGTCCGGCGGAGTCTCAACAGCAAGCTGTTTGCTCGGCTGAAGACCACCGAGAACGCGGCTCGCAGCCCGAAGAATGACCCTTTCATCAAAAGACCAGCGCACCCCGAGAGTATGTTCTATAACAAGGAGCCCGACCCGGCCAGTTACGCATATGGAAAGCTCTTTGCGCGAAAAGGTATTACTGTGAAATCGTTTGCATTGCCGCATAGAACCGAGCGCTGATCTCATTCCGGTAGGACCGCCCGAGGTGATTCTCATCTACAATGGTGGTGTTCATAAAGCCATGTTCCTGGCGGCATTGAAGATTACTGGCATCCTCCTGTACGGAGTGACAATTGCTTTCATCTTACCAGAGTTCATGAGTGGGGAGTATCCTGACTGGTATGCCCCAGCAGGTAAGTTTGGAACCCTCGACTGTTGCTCATCGCGGAGGGGAGTTAGCGTCTAATCTCGGAGAACAGCTCTTACTCTTGGTGCGGTCCCGATGCTCTTCATGGCTTACAATGGGGCTACCTTTGTTTGCTATATTCACCTGTTTTTGCCAATGGCTGCTCGGCAGTCTCGCCAGGCGGCTGAGGATTATGCAAGAAATCTTCCGCCGACGGCTCGGCTGTTCATCACGACCATGGCGTTCTCAGCTAGACCTATAAAGAGGGAGGTGCATCTCAAAAACCTTGTCCCCGAAACTACGCTCAGGCGTCCCGTGAGCTTCAAGGATGTGGGTCCCGAATCCAAGAAAGGATACTGGACTCGGGGGTTGACGGAATTCTGGGCGGCGCCCAAGAGCCACCGCGGGAAACAGTCGACAGCCTTCTATCCTCACCTGTGGCCGGCAGTGAGAGAGCAGATTGAGCGGAGGGCGCCGTGAGGGAACGTTTGATTTCTTTGGCGTTAGGGGAGTACAATGTGAGAGGATTGGCATGGAGCTTTCTTATATTAGTGAAACAGGAGACTCGAATTTAGCTCAACATCTTTTACCCCGGATTTGAAAACCAGCGATACTCTTTATCTCATCTCTTTTGGGCCAAACGACCCATAGCACTTCACTTGACTTTCATTTCCAGCCTGTGTTATGCCTTAGCGTGCCTTCGTGCTCTCCCAACAACACTTTGCTAGTGACCATTCACTCACCACAGCTGACATTTTATCCATATACCTCTTATTTCCGACCTTTCCCACTTTTACTTGGTTCTGTTCACATAAACCAAACCGCCGCTTTGTCCTTCCATCATCCAATTTTCTCCTGATACCAACTCCTTCCACCTACACATCCATCCTCAACTCATACTCTCCACCTCGCTTTACTCGCAAAACAAATCTCACTGAACACTCTCACGTTCATGTTACCCTCACCTCATCAGAAACGCCGGCTCGAACAACTACATCATCCTTTTATGCAACTCACGCTATAAGAGAATCCAGCAAAAACACCAGTCATGGCAGCTAGAGGCGCTCCTAAGCCAGAGGGCTGGTTCGGCTTGACCTCAAACGAAGCCAGGCTCATTGTCCTCGGCCAGATGTGCTGTGATTCCACTGGCAAAGTAAGCAAACTTGACCTCCAGACATCGAGTGAGAATGAATGCTGACATCCAAGAGAAGGTCGATTACGAAAAGGTAGCTGTCAGAGGCGGTTACAAAAATGCAGCGTCTGCTATGACTGTCTACCGCAACGCCAAACGCCGACTTGCCGAACTTTCAACTGGTTGCCCCGAAGATTCAGCTGATGCTGTAAACAACTCGACCACAGCGACCCCGCTCAAGACTCCTACGAAGCGTAAGAGAGGCAAGGCAGCGGATGCCACGCCTGACGATATGCTTGCCACCCCCAGTGGTACTGTCGAGGCCGAATCAGCCGTGACCCCAAAGCCCAAGCGCGTCAGGAAGACCCCGGCCAAAAAAGCAACCGCTCCCAAGGTTGTCATTCCTAAGGTTGAAGAAGGTGATAGGTAGGCGCCACCCCTCTGGCGATGGTCCTCAACTCAAACTATGCTAACCGAAAACTCAGCGACGGGGAAGCTAGTCTGCAACTCGAATCCTCTCCTCTCGCGCAGGCCAGTGCTGAAAACGACGAGGGCGGCGATTCGTACAAACGAGTCAAACAAGAGCAGTCGACTTTGGCTGACATGGAGGAGGAAACTATGGTTGGTATGCTGAAAGAGCATATCACCGCGTCCGACGAGGAGAGAGCCATGGCCGAAATTGATGTGGCCGCCGAGATGGACGCGATGGACTCAGTCACGGTCCCAGTGAAGGCTGAGGAATGAGTCTGCATATACCTCAAAAGCTGTAATTTGATGAACGGATCGATCTAGCATGCTCCATCGCATTTCTGTTATTGCGAACAGCGCCCTCTAGGGTGTTCCTTATGGGAACGTGTGTACTTAAGTGATGGTTTTCAATCAAATCAGCAACGATGCAGTCATCGCACTGCGCAGATCTATCTTCATGCCTTGTAGAACTTCAGCGGTTGAGCCCATGTAATCCTCCCCACCCAAGACATGTACATTTCCGCGTGACAGTAACCACATTCTTACTGTTTCCATCTCATTTCCGGTAGAGGGTCATTAGGTGGAACTTGGCTATTTCTAAGGATTGTACACTATCCGTCTGATCAGTAGAGATCAAGTTTGCGCCGACAGTGTTAGAACTAAACAGTCCACTCGGTAGATCAAGTCCGAGTCAAGGTAAAGACCTGGTGAATGTTGTATTGCTCCTTATCTCCAGTAAATACCTGGGACAACTTGCTAGGTTTGCATAGTTTGCATGCTTTGCATACGGCAGCTTCTTCGACCCACCTGCATCAACAATTATCCGTCCGACAAGCAATCGGCTGGTTTCTTATCGGAGAAAGGCAAAACACGCTATCGAGAAATCCCTAGGATACAATTGCCTGTCGCTTTTTTCCAGTTAATCGCCCCATCTGATTCTCCTCCCTCTCGGAACCCATGAGAATTCATTCGGGGTCGCTGCCCCAGCGGGCACGCCTACATGTTCCTCGAATGCCGTCCCTCCCCCACCAAACCGTATGCGGCGTGCACAACTATGCGCGGACGGCCGCGGTGCTGCGGGCGAACTCCGCAGTGACCACCGGACCTCGACCAATGTTGAACCGAACGACAATCCCATCCATGACCGAGCAGAAGCGGTGGATCAGTCAACGGTACTTGCAACGGCTCGAAGACGCCCGACAGGAATGGGCCCATTTCTCCCGGCAGATCAAGGAAGGAAAACGGAAGAATTTTGCACAGCATCTTGAAGACAGAGGATTGTTGCACGATGTCGTCGGGTGAGTATCCGTGTGGAGGAACGCAATGGATTGCTTGAGGATTCGGCTAACGGGGTCTGAATGTCAGGGAACGGGAACTTCTGCACCGCGTATTTACCGAGAAGAGGGCTGGTATGTATGCCGGCGTCGATCCTACGGCTCCTTCTCTGCATGTTGGACATATGTTGCCATTTATGGTTCTGGCATGGGGCTATGTCTGGGGTTTGCCTGTTCACTTCATCGTGAGTCACACTGTCCACTGGCGAAATGAGCAAGACAGTTTGGCTGACATCGAGGACAGCTTGGTGGTTCAACGAGCCGCATCGGTGATCCTACTGGGCGACTAGCGGGGCGAGAACAGGTCAAGGCATCGGTTCGGAAGGCAAACATGGCTTCGATGCACATTCAGCTGAAGAGGCTCGGCAAGAGCATCGAGGCTTACGGCCGAAGACATGGTTACGAGAAGGAATGGTCCTGGAGGCGGAGTATCACCAACAACAATACGTGGTGGACTAGTGTTACATTCATGGAGCTTGTCAGAGATCTGGGCTCCTTTATGCGTCTGGGCCCCATGCTTGGGAGGGATACGTGAGTTCTTTCTCTCGCCGCCGGCCATTGTCGTGGGTACTGACCAGCTGCAGTGTCAAGAACCGCTTAGAGAAAGGAGACGGAATGTCGGTTGCCGAATTCATGTATCCTCTGATGCAGGCCTGGGACTGGTGGTATCTGTTCCGGAGGGGCGTGCAGGTCCAAGTTGGCGGCGCCGATCAGTACGGAAACATTCTATTCGGCATGGAAGCCGTCAAGACGGCTAGCAGAAACACCGCCAACGAGCAGGAGCGGAATCCGTTGACAGATGAAATCGACAGGCCCATCGGGATGACAACGCCCCTGCTCACGACTTCTTCAGGGGAGAAATTCGGCAAGTCGGCTGGCAATGCGATCTGGCTTGACAAGGAGATGACCTCCACCTTTGAGCTGTATCAGGTATGAAAGAGCGTTTTGCATCTTATCTTTAAATTGACTAACACCCATCACAGTTCTTTGTCCGTACGCCCGACGACGTCGTCGAGAAATACCTCAAAATGTTTACTTTCTTGCCCTTGCCGCAAATCGAGAAGATCATGGCCGAGCAGACTCTGGACCCGTCCAAGCGTGTGGCCCAGCATGCTTTGGCCGCGGAGTTTGTGGAACTCATTCACGGCAAACAGGAAGCGGACGCAGTCGCCCTCCAACATCGCCAACTCTTCCGCCCAAGATCTTCCACCGCCGAACCCACTCCTCTCCCTGGCCAGCCCAAGCCCCACCCCATCCCTCAGTCGCCGTACGCAAAGGATGCCAATATGGCGTCCGGCAACATCTACGCCCCTCAGACGAATTTCAGCAACATGCCCGCCCACCGAATTGAGCTCCCCCGGTCTCTGGTTGAACAGCAACCTTTGCACAAGCTTCTCTGGAGTTCAGGTCTGGTGAATTCCAAGAGCGAGGGCCACCGTCTCGCTGCGAACGGTGGGGCGTATGTCGGAAGCCGCCCCGGCGCAAGCGGGCCTATGTCCGACAGCCTGGAATACACGCCCATCAGGGTCTGGCTTCCGGAGAGGACCAAAGAGTTTGTCGTCGACGGAGAGCTTCTGTTCCTCCGGGTAGGCAAGTGGAAGTTCAAGATCATCCAGATCATCAGCGATGAAGAATTCGCCAAGAAGGGACTGACTTGCCCGGGATGGGAGCCCGAGGGCGAGGGCGCGGAGTCCAAGCCCTGAGCTTGAGAAATAGGGATGGTGATTCGCCACTCCGTGTATAACAGAGACCTGTACATATATCGCATACCAAAACCAATATACTGTGTATCAATAGACTCTGAGTCACCAACAGTGGACATACCCTGTAGTGTGGTAGTGTGGTAGTATGACAGCCAAGGCGGTGAGCGATGGCACAAAAGACCCAAGACCCCAAGACCCCCCAAAAAAAAGCACTCAACGCGTCCGACGCGCGACGGCCCGCCGATGCCGATGACCAGAGACACGTCTGTCTCTCCCGCTACATCCTTATCGCCCATCCGTCCCCAGGACAGGGCCGCCCTTTCGATCCTCCCCCCCCAAAATATCTCATTCCCCCGGTTGGAATTGATCTTTCTTCCTCTAATTGCATCTCCAAAAAAATATCAGATTCATCTGAAAATCCGGCCCCCCCGTTCCAGAATGGCCAAAGGAGCCCCCGCCGCATCCTCCCCTCCGACCGCGACGCCTCCCTCCTCCCGGGCGCTGAAACGAACCACGTCCAGCACGCAGAACATGAAGAGCCAGAAATCCATCCTCGGGTTCTTCCAGAAGTCCTCGCCCTCGACCCCGTCAACGGCTCGCAGGGTCGGCGTCGAGCCCGCCTCCTCCCCCGCCGAACGGGTTTCCATCCAGCGCGCGGGAGCCAATACCACCAGTACCACCAAGCAGCGCGTACCCCATTTCAAGCAGGACTTAACGCCGGTGCCTAGTAGTGATCTCGTGATTCCTGACGAGGAGGAGGATGAGGGTGCAGTGCAGGTATGGTGTGCTAGCTTCAAGCTGGAAATTGGGTGATAGTTGTTTTGGTGTGACTGACTTTGGTGGAGATGCAGGCTGGTGGTGTCGATGAGCAGCAGACGCTCGCGTCTCCGTCGCGTCGGGTAAGAGATTCTTATCATTCGGTACATTGGATGTGCAGATGTGCTGACGGATGTGATATTGCTACAGGCTAGGAAGAAGGTCAACTATCTTGAATCGGATTCCGAGGGCGAGGAGGACGACGAGAAGATCTTCCGTCCCGGCCGCAGTAACCGCAACAAACGTCAAAAGGTGGCTGTAGAGAGCGAGGATGAATTTCAGGAGGCTGCAGGCGACGCGGGCTATTCTGATGATGGTTAGTCTGAAGGTTTACGTCGTACTGTCCACCATCGCTGACATTGCCCAGAAATGGACGACTTCATCGTCGCCGATGATTCGGACGAGGAAGCAAAGCCGGTCAAGAGGCGCACGAAACCGGCCGCTCGACCCAAGACCAAGTCATCCCCAGTGCCATTGCAGACGCCTGACGACGATGGAGATCTCGATTTGGACATCCCCGAAGCGACTGGCGGCACGGCGATGAAATGGACGTACGACCCGGAACACTCCGAACCCCGGCAACAGCGGACGGCACCTATGACGCCCAAGCGTCCCAGCAATGGCAAGCAGAAAGCACATGTTACCGAGCCGGAGCAGCGATATGCGTGGCTGGCAAATCTTAGAGACATCGATGGCCATCCCATCGGTCATCCGGAGTATGATCCTCGGACACTATATATTCCCCCTTTGGCTTGGTCGAAATTTTCGCCGTTCGAGAAGCAGTACTGGGAGATCAAGCAGAAGTTCTGGGACACGGTGGTGTTCTTCAAGAAGGGCAAGTTCTACGAGCTCTACGAGAATGACGCCACCATTGGCCACCAGCTCTTTGACCTGAAGCTGACCGATCGCGTGAACATGCGCATGGTGGGTGTCCCGGAGATGAGTTTGGACCACTGGGCCAATCAGTTCGTTGCCAAGGGCTTCAAGATCGCTCGCGTGGACCAGATCGAGTCGGCGTTGGGCAAGGAGATGCGCGAAAGAGACGGGAAAGATGGCAAGAAGAAGGCGGGTAAGGAGGACAAAGTGATCAGGCGAGAGTTGGCGTGCGTCTTGACTGCGGGTACACTCGTTGAAGGCTCCATGCTTCAGGACGATATGTCTACGTACTGCGTCGCCATCAAGGAGGCACTTATTGAGGATCGTCCCGCCTTTGGGCTGGCCTTCGTCGACACTGCGACTGGCCAATTCTTCTTGTCGGAGTTTGTGGATGACGCCGATATGACCAGATTCGAGACCTTCGTGGCGCAAACGCGTCCCCAGGAACTGTTGCTCGAGAAATCCACTGTCTCCACCAAAGCACTCCGCATCCTGAAGAACAATACTGGCCCGACGACCATCTGGAATTACTTGAAACCCAGGAAAGAGTTTTGGGAAGGTGATATCACCGTCCGCGAACTTGATGCGAGCGACTACTTCGTCAGTGAAGATGGGAACAACCTGCAGGCATGGCCGGAGGCTCTGCGCGAGGCCCGGGACAAAGAGCTGGTCATGTCTGCTTTCGGTGCGCTGGTGCAGTATCTCCGGATCCTCAAGCTCGACCGGGATCTCATCACCATTGGCAACTTTTCCTCATACGACCCCATCAAGAAGGCTTCCAGCCTAGTGCTAGACGGGCAGACTCTGATCAACATGGAGATCTTTGCCAACTCTTTCGATGGAACCTCCGATGGGACCTTGTTCCAGCTCCTGAACCGCTGCATCACACCGTTCGGCAAGCGTATGTTCAAGCAGTGGGTGTGCCACCCGTTGGTGGATGCGAAGAAAATCAACGCTCGACTGGACGCGGTGGACGCGCTCAACGCCGACTCGAGTGTCCGGGACCAGTTCTCCTCTCAGTTAACCAAGATGCCTGATCTGGAGAGACTCATCTCGCGGATCCACGCAGCCAACTGCAAGGCCCAGGACTTTGTTCGTGTCCTGGAAGGCTTCGAGCAGATTGAGTACACCATGAGCCTTCTTCAAGAGAGCGGCTCTGGGGAAGGTATCATCGGACAACTCATCAATGCGATGCCGGACCTCAACAGCATGCTCGAGTACTGGAAGACCGCCTTCGACCGCACTAAAGCCCGAGAGAATGGCATCCTGGTCCCCAAGCCTGGGGTGGAAGAAGACTTCGACCGTTCTCAGGCGCACATCGAGCAGATCCACCAGCAGCTCGACAACCTCCTCAAGAAACACCGGCGCGAGCTGGGGTCGACGGCGATCTGCTACCGCGACAACGGAAAGGAGATCTACCAGCTCGAAGTGCCCGTCAAGATCAAGAACATCCCCAAGAACTGGGACCAGATGTCAGCCACCAAGCAGGTGAAACGGTACTATTTCCCCGAGCTCCGGGCGCTCATCCGCCAACTACAGGAGGCGCAGGAGACGCACAGCCAGATCGTCAAGGAGGTTGCGGGCCGGTTCTATGCCCGCTTTGACGAGAACTACACAACGTGGCTGGCGGCGGTGCGGATCGTCTCGCAGCTCGACTGCCTGATCAGCCTGGCCAAGGCATCCTCGTCGCTGGGCCATCCCAGCTGCCGCCCTACTTTTGTGAACGACGAGCGCAGCGTGCTCGAGTTCGAAGAGCTGCGCCACCCGTGCCTGTTGTCCTCGGTCGACGACTTCATTCCGAATGACGTCCGTCTCGGCGGTCCCCGGCCCAACATCGACCTCTTGACCGGTGCCAACGCGGCCGGTAAATCCACCGTTCTTCGCATGGTAAGCCCAACCCCTTCCCCTCTAGCCCTAGATCCTACAGCGCTTTTTAAAAGTCTAACTCTATGCTTCGAATCAAAACAGACCTGTATCGCGGTAATCATGGCTCAAATTGGCTGCTACCTGCCCTGCACCGCAGCCACCTTAACGCCGTGCGACCGCATCATGTCGCGCCTGGGCGCCAACGACAACATCTTCGCGGCGCAGTCGACCTTCTTCGTCGAGCTGTCCGAGACCAAGAAGATCCTGGCCGAGGCCACGCCGCGCTCGCTGGTCATCCTCGACGAGCTGGGCCGCGGCACCTCCTCGTACGACGGAGTGGCCGTCGCCCAGGCCGTCCTGCACCACGTGGCCACCCACATCGGCGCCCTGGGCTTCTTCGCGACCCACTACCACTCCCTGGCCGCCGAGTTCGAGCTCCACCCGGAGATCGCGCCCAAGCGCATGGCCATCGACGTCGACGAGGCCGCCCGCCGCGTCACCTTCCTGTACAAGCTCGAGCCGGGCGTCGCGGAGGGCAGCTTCGGTATGCACTGCGCGTCTATGTGCGGCATCCCGGGCAAGGTGATCGAGCGCGCCGAGGTGGCGGCCAAGCAGTGGGAGCATACGAGTCGGTTGACGGAGAGTCTGGAGCGGCGGAAGGGGAAGAAGGGGGATGGGGCCGCAGCGGTGGTGGGGATGGGGTGGTGGAGTGATGTTGCGTGGGCTTTGCGGGAGGATCGTGAGGCCGTCGCAGGTGAGGAAGGGGAGGGAGGGGTGAGTGAGCGGAGCTTGGAGGTGTTGCGACGCGCGATCGAGGCTTTGTAAGCCATCGATCGCAGTGCGCTTCTCTTCTAAGCTTCTCTTCTGGGGAAGAGGTTGGTTGTATGACGCGGGAATCTGTGGCTATGGTCGATGCTTATCCTGGTTTTTACACGGGGTGTGGTGCTTTTCCTTTTGGCGTTCATGGCGCGCTGTGGTCCTACTCTGGCTGGCATGTTGGCCGGAGATGAAATTTCCGAGGGAGTCAGTGGCACGAGCGTTTCGGGTTATATATTCATTAGGTAGTTGACGTTAAGAATATATCATGGTTTTTTTCTGAACAGGGGTATCGGTATCGCGACGATCATGACGAGTGTAAATGGTGGTGCAAGGGCAAGGCGCAATCGCTTAGCCAAATTACACTGTTCAATCATCAAGTCCGGCAGGTGTTCATGCTTCCACTGGCAGTTGATGTTGACAGTTTCCTCACTCAATTCTCCCTCTACACATCCGAATCTTCCCACATCCTCTGACCCTCGGTGGAAATCAGTGCTGTACCCTGGCGCCAACACCGCCAACACCGCCAACAGCTGGGCCTTCCCGATCCTGCACGCCTTCTCAACCACAGGCCACATCAATACGAACAGGAGGATCCACAGGCCCCAACAGAAATCAGTACCTACCCCCCAGAAGCCGTGAAGTGCAGTCCCTCACGAAGTCCATTGCCAGACAGCCAGACAGCCAGACGGAGAAGACCGAACCATGATCTACCGTACCGGAAGGGAGTGGCGCGAAAATGCCCCCCCAGAACAAAAGCATTGTCCCTCTCTTCCCCCTTTCGTCTCAAAACGTCATGTCACATACTTTTATTCAAGAACACCATCTCGTCATATCTCTTTCCCCAGCCACATGTCCTTTACAAAGTGGGTACTGCTCGGGGCTTAACCTCCCCAAGAAAAAGAAGCATCACCACGGCATATACAACCAGAACTCTCTACAACCTTCTTCGACTCTAAGACGGTAAGAGGCGCACAGCTTATATTCATCACACCAGATTCATCATAGTAGCTTTTGCGCATTGTCTCGGCTCTATGGAACATGACTTGTGAATGCCATCAACGTCGCCGGATCAATCCATGGCAACGACATGTCAATCAGCTCGGATGCCCCGAAGAAATCTTCAAAGTCCGGAACCGACGCCGACTCCAACGGAAGAGGCTCGAATCCTTCCCTGCTGGAACCGTCGTGCAGCAGAGGTGTCCCACGATGGCCTGTGTCATTCTCGACAGGCACTGGCCCCTCACCCTGTTTACTGTGTAAGTCAGACCCACCGAACAAGAATTTCAAAGTCGACTCTATATCGGCAACAGAAGTCCACAGACGCGGAGAGGCCATCAACTTCATGATATTCGCGAAGGCTCGTTGGTCGATCGCATGGCGCTGGTGCAGGATGTCATGGAGATATGCCAGTCGCCGCAGCACGAGCAAAGCACCATGCCGTGTCTCCGTGTATGACGACTCTAACAGCTGGATGCTGACGAGGATCAATTCTTTGGCCTGCGTGATCTCGGCTGGAGAGCGCAAATGTCCGAAACAGATCAGGTCGAGGCATAGAAAGGTGCCGGCTGTTACCGCCGAGCACGCCACGGCCCAGAATTTTTGAAAGTGAGAGCAGGGATCGTGATATCTGCGCTGCAGAATACGTTTGGCTGCTGATACAGCGCTTGCGTGGACCAAATCATTGGTAGCGTTGGGGCTACTCAGTAGCTGGGGGATCAGGGCGACGCTGAGATTGATCCGCCACGTGTCGAGGAGGTTCCACACCAAGAAGCGCTGCACATTCATCCATGATGGGACTCCTTCTAGTGGGACTCCAGACGTGTCTGTCTCATTGTAGGAGAGATGGCGTGGAAAGGAGGACGTCGCAGAGTCAATCTCTCTGACGGAAGCCTGTACGGTGCTGCCACTCCACTCCTTGATTGACCTGACCGTGTTCTGCATGGTGGCGGCTAATTGTGCCATGGCCTTGTGATACTCAAAAGGGGACGATACGTCGGAGTTACTCGAGTAGTCCGGTGTATAAGACTCATCGCTGGTCTCTAATATCGTCGTGAACGATCCAGGGTGGATAGAGATTGGACGGGACCACACAGTCATCCTAACGACAGTAAGCGTTGAGCGCGCTGCAAGAAAAGTGGGCCCACCAATCGACAATCACCAAAGTCCACCACAATCGTCGATATACGTTGATAGGCGTATGAGCCTGGGTGTCTCGCAGCAAGTGAGGTATTTCGCAGCCCGCCCCAAGACGATCCAAGCCAACCAATCTAGCCACATTCACAGCCAAGCCGTGGAGGATATACTCTCGACTCGACTGTCCGAGATTCTTGTGGACGATATTCAGGATTGCAAGGGCTTGTACAGTCAAGACACTGGGCTTACTGACGTAATCAGCGTGCTCCAACTCCTTGACCGCAGCGTCGCACCAAATGCGACACAATTGCGTGGTCATCCTGCTGAGGGACATCTCCCCTGATCTCCCCGTCAGATAGCTCTCGTGGAAGAACTGGAAGCCCTCGATCATCTCATCGTTCATGAAATATACTCCTACCTAGTTGCACGTCAGCCCCAAGCTCCAGATCTTGCATAACCGTAAGTTGCCTACAGCCAACACACTCAAATACACCGCATTCCAGCCGTGAGGCCTCGAGTTCCCGGTGTCCATCAACTGATTCCAGAACGCACGATGCTCCTCTACAAAGACCGCCGGCTCCAGGGCACAGTGAACCCACGCCAAATGCTTGAGCGAGAACTGCACGATCACCTCGCTCCAGTGCTGCGCGGGTAGAATGATCAGAACCTGATCGTCTCGCGGACGCAGAGGATCGACCCCTCCATCGTGCGACGATTCAGCCAGAAGCCCAAACGGGAGCCGTTGGAAGTCATTCAATATCTTTTCCGAAGAATGAGACCGCTCTGCAGCCGGCGCCGGCCGGAAGATCTCTGTCTCTGCCTCGGGCTTCAGCGCCTCGGGCCGTTGGAGGACGGACTCCAGTTGGCGGATGCGGGTCCTGAGACTGAGGTTCTCTTGCACCAGCCGCGAATTGAGGGTCGATTCGCTCTCATCCGAGTCGTCTTCGTCCACAGCACTACGTAACTCACTGATCAGGAAGAAGCACCTCACCAGAAAGAATGACGAAGAAATAGGTAGGGCTCACACAGTCACCTTGCCATGGACCTTGACGACTTCTCGGGCGCAGGCCGCCGATTCGCCGCGCCGGATGCATGCGTCGCAGGGGATCTTCTTCGAGCACTTGACTTTTCGGCGCGCACACTGGATGCACGTGCGAGGCACTCGCTGGGTCTCGCGCATGTGTGGGGGCATGAGGGGTGGCTCGGAATTAGGAATCGAGATTAGGATTTGACATGAATCGAGTTAGT
This sequence comes from Aspergillus uvarum CBS 121591, assembly GCF_003184745.1. Classification (NCBI taxonomy): domain Eukaryota; kingdom Fungi; phylum Ascomycota; class Eurotiomycetes; order Eurotiales; family Aspergillaceae; genus Aspergillus; species Aspergillus uvarum. Next base: position 134,449 of record NW_020291353.1, read on the forward strand.
ATCGTGGTGGTACCGCTATTCGGAGGAGTGGCATGAGAGTGTAATCGAGAGTTGGGTTCAAATCCTCTACACTTCGGGTGAGCGCGGGTGAGTTTTATTACTGGCTGTAAGAGGATGGCAGCTGCCATGTGACCATCGCTGCTTCCGTTTGTGGTAAAATCCGGGGTTCTCGTTCGGCTGTGCCTTTTCCCCACAAAAGCGGGGATGTTTTTTCTATTGGTACGTATACGTCACTACGTACAAGTACTCATTTTATCATTTTTTTATATCTTATTATTTAATTGCTGCTCAGTTCGCAATCCCCCTCTTTGCAGCAAACTTCAACCTTCACCACGCCTCAGCTCACTCTTGATCAGATTTCTACGCCCTTGCCATCAACTGCATACTTCATCGTCAGCGACCTGATTTTCGGCCCGAAGATAAACACCGGCAGACCCAGGGCCGAGATCACCCCCATGATGATAGCACAGATCTCAAAGCTACCCTGGAATCCCTTCTGCGCGATGAACTTCGTGATACCAAAGGAGATTCCGAACGAGATGAATCCACGGATCGCGCAGATGAGCACCAGGATCGGCGCGGCGCGCTCCCCGTAACTATCCAGCGTGTACGTGAATCCATTCAGGATGATCCCGATGTACCCAAAATAGATGCCATTAAATGTGATGACGATGGCCCACGACGACCAGTCGGTCGGATGCGAGCCCGCGCGACCGTAGATGATGGTGGAGATCAACACGACCGCAACGGGGAGGAGGATCGGGATGAGACGCATCTCCGGCGCCACCACGCCTCCGCGGCGATGCGCAATCCACCGGTGCAGGCGGTCGCCGCCGTAGCCCAGGATCGGCACCATGAGCATTGACACCACGATCTGGCCGCCTTGGACCAGACCAAGGCTGGTGTCTGGGTAGTTGTAGGGCGGTGCGGCCAGCACCTGGGCGTATTCGGTGACGCCGATGACATAGATCCCCAGGGAGATGCTGTTCATCAGCACGACCCACAGGACCCCGGGAAACAGGATGCACTGCGCCATGTGCTTCCAGCACAGCGCCGCGGCACGCCAGTTGGCGGGGCCGTGGTAGATCTTCATGCTGTGGCGGAAGGTGCGGGCTTGGTACCGCGTGTAGTCCAGGGCTACCGGGTGCTTTGTCGTCGCGCGCAAGACGTTGAGCTCTTGCCCCTCATGGTGGATGTGCACGCGGCCTTCGAAGGCGTCGGTCGGGCGGTCGTACATGGACTCCGGCACGAAGAACAGCGCCACCAGGAACACCACGCCGCTCGCGATGGCGAAGATCCCGTACCACCACCGCCAGCCCAGGGCGATGACGAGGTAGGAGGTCGCGATCGTCAGGGCGGCGGATCCGATCGACTGGATGGCACTGAACCAGGCAAGCCTGCTACTGCGCTCGTGGACGAAGTGGATTTCCTGCGTCGAGTCATTTAGTGATTAACCAGACGGGCAGTTGTTGGTTGGCTTACCTGGATGATCAGCGGACACAAGGCCTCCGATTGACCGGCCGCCAGAGACAGAATGTCCCGTCCAGCGATGTGCGATCCCAGACTCTTACTCGCGGCGCACCAGATGGATCCCACCGTTAGAATCAGGGCCGAGGCAAGGAAGATCGGCCTTCGCCCGACGGCCATGGCCAGCGGCATGGCGATCAGGTTCCCAATCCCCATGAACAGAGTCGGATAGGTCATGAGGTCATTCGTCCGCGGATTATAATTGTAGTAGGCGTCCATCGTCGTGGTGAAGGGGCCCATTCCGGAGGTCAGAAGAACGCCCAAGACGGAGACTGCCTTCGCCGTTAGATCCAATATTCCAGTTTGGGGAATGGTAACCACAACTCACACATTCCCAGCACAAAGGTAATCACCCATTTATGCCACTGGGGCAGATTGAGCGGATCTGCACCTGCGTGTTAGCCCTCACCCTCCCGGTCATGCAGCACTCCCATACATACCTCGGGGATCCGGTGAAGGGGTGGGAATCAACACGACTTCGCCATCCTCGACCAGCTTGACCGTGCCCAGTGGCTGGAGCTGGTCTGCAGCAGCGGCCGGCTTGACCACTTCCTGATGCGTGGTGTCGATGTCTTTGGTATCCATGGTGACTGAATTCCGGATCGGTTACTCTGATGCAGGGAGAAAGTCAGTCCAGTCCAATGCATACCCATCCGCCGTTCCAGGCGATGCAATGGAGATATATCTGAGGATTCCTCTCAGTAGAAGCACTTTCGCCTCCCAGACAGTAAACTTACCCCACGGGGTACTGACTACCCTTGCACCCGGCCCTCTTTTCCCCCCTCCCTTGTCATGTAGGGTTGATAATTCCCGGGTGGTCATTGGCGTCACTGGAAGGGTGGGGACGAGTCAATTGAACGTGGAGCCGAGAGCATAATGGCGGTTATTGAGAACTGGGGGATTGTCATTATCGGGGGGGGGGAAGAGAGAAGTGAGTGGGTAAGAGAGACTTAGTGGATGGACCATCTCACCCGAGCTCGCCCGAAGCGGGTTGGGTTTGCGCTCGCTTACCATGGATGGCATCGGTTGGGATGAGAGTCTGTGCACGGCACTTGCGAACCTGGGGGTGGCCACGCGTTGGCCAGACCTGACCTGCCTTTTTGTGATCCACTTTTGATTCTAATGGTTTGGATGCTACCTCCGTCCTTGTACTTGGTATACCCCGGCATTGATGGTCGACTGTTCTGCCTACCCTGGACATTATTGTAAGGGAATAACTGAGTCCTTAGCTGGAACCACTAGTCTATATATAGCTAGAAGGTGCTTAGTACTCTAAAATAAACTGTCCGAGCAACAAGGCTGTGATTTACTAGTACTGCATAGTAGGGTTATACTATTCACCTTGATAATATAGTCATTAATTATCTACCTATAATCTATGTACTTGTTAGCTATTTCTCCAGCAAATATAGCGCTCTAACTTACCGTCATTGGAAATCAAACTGATTTGCGATATAACGAAAAGTGTAGAGGCTCAATTGTTCCATTTGGCGTTTTGCAGTTCCTCCAATGACAATCTCTTTGCGTGATCAAATTGCTCTATCTATGTGTGAGTAACTGTTTTGTTAACATCCGGATCTTATACACATACCTATATTATGACTCTCACAAACCCGTTCCAAAGTTGCAACTGAAATGAAAAACTCGATGCATTCAACTGGAATCCACCGATAAGCGACCCAGTAATTGTTGTTTGCCCACTGGAGTCCTGTGTCCCTGTTTTCGGCCCAAAGACCGACCCTACATTCCTTTGCTAGTGTTGTTGTACGGTTGAACAAGACTTTGAATGCGAGTAGCTTCGACATATTGATCACAGCTATGCTACCCCGTTGCTTATCACTATAGCCCCACCCTGCAACGATTTTCAAGATCCTCGCCGGGCTATCAGACATTGCAATAAGATCTGATGGTTGCGACCGTTCGCAGTGGACTCGTAGGACTTCCTCGCCGACCAAGCGGCTGTCACAAAGAGTACCCTCATGGTGACATGGTATTGTCAACGGTTGTTTGGAAGAGCGAAATCCAAGGTCGGGATCGTATCGACTGTGAGATGTCGGCTGAAAAGCACGATAAAAGACACTAGGAGTATCTAACTCGGGCCTGATCAAGCGATCAAAGCTTTGGCCTAGGACTTTTTTATTAAGCCGTTTAAGGATTCCGCGATCCATTGGCAAAGTTAAATCGGCATCAGCCAGTCTATTTTCAATATTTCGTTTCTTTTCTGAAAACGTAAGCCCATCGCCTGTGTTGTTGTATATATGATTGTCGCGTTGACAGTGAAGGCCCTCAACCGTATCCGGTGAGGTTAGAAAACAAGAGAGTGTCAGCAATAAAGAGCTTGTCATCGAGTCTGTTGAGAAGTTCTTGCTGTAGTTTATTGAGGTTCCTAGCCACTTCTGCTTTATGATTGGCTTCATCGTTATACTTTTTCTGTTCATCCGTGAGTGGCTTCCCGTGAAGACTGAAAAAGCGAATTGCTGGAACCGGAATTGGACGAAGGCCGTATCTTTCTGGAATATTATTTCCTAGCATGTTGATAAAGCAACAAGAGCTTGTTGCAGGGGTTTGAGGGCAGCATTAAGAATTGATCACATTTCGGTTGAGATGAGGAATCTATGACATTCTATATCTACGAGATTTCATGTAACTTACTTCTATGACGTCAACATGTGATCAAGATGGGGTAGACAATAAGAAACTTTTACTTGTACTTCGGCATTGTAGATAGTGGATCTGGGCAAATACGGTTGTTAAGTCCCCGTGACTTACCATCTCTGTAAGTCGGTCTCCCATCAAGTTTTACGGTCGGGCGGTTGGAACTTAACAAGTGGCCGAAGTGGATCAGTCGAAGTTCCCACTTTTATCGTTGCATGTATTGTAAGTCACTTTTCAATAGTTCTGGTCCAAGTTCGATGGTTGTTGCTAGGGATTGGGAACAATCTTTAAAGAGTTCGGGGGTAGGCATGGCAGTTGTGCAAGGAACTGTACCGAGGCGTTGCCCTGGAATGCTATTATACTACAGGCTTCACCAGAATTGAATATCTACGCATTAGAGCAATGGATATTAAAATCACAAACAAGATATGAGTATCATTCTTAAGATAAAAGAGCAGAAAAAAAAAAAAACACACAAAATCTAATAAGGAACCACCCCCGCCAACTTCAACAACTGCTCCGTCCGCACCGGCTTGGTGAGGGGCTCATCCCTCTCCAATGGATCAACCTGCTCCTCCCCATCCACCGTGACCGTCGCCTTGCCGTGGGTATACAGATTGGTATGGGGCCAATGGGTGGTGGTCTCGTAGTGCTCGAACAGCTCGGTCTTCTTGCGACGGTCCTCGGCGGACATCCACGCCGCGGGCGTGTAAGTCGCATACACGATGGTGCGCACGACCTCCGACTCGCCGAACTGCGCCCAGTGGACCTGCCGCGAGTCCCAGATGATGAGGTCGCCGGGCTCGGCGCACACCTTGACCAGCTCGCAGCCGCGCGCGCGGTACCACGCCAAGTTCTCCTCGGAGAAGGGGTGGAAGTCCTTGTGCTTGGCCGTGCGCCACGGCGTCGGCCCCGTCACCGGGTTCTCCTCAAAGAAGTCGTCGAACAGTGGTGCTGACCCCTTCATCACGACCAGCCCGCCATCCGCAGGGCCCGCGTGAGACAAATTTACGATCCCCTGCACGCACTGCATGCCCGACCTTTCAGGGGCTTGGTCCACGTGCGGCCACGGCTTGGAGTCGTACTCGCCCACGATGGACTGCGGGAGCGTGATGTTCACTGTGTCGAAGGAGACGACCAGCTCGTCCGTCTCCCAGAGTTTGGCAAATGGGGCGATTACCCCGGGTTCGCTGGTTGCAAGTGTCAGTCTCTGGGGCAGGAGTCATGGTTGTGGAGGAACGGAAGAGGGGATCACTGACCAACGAACGTCCCAGACGTACTTCTCGTGCGCGGCTGAGAAGTGAAGGTACATCCCGCCCTTCCAGCTCTGGGGCAAATTCTCTTTCTTCCAGGTGGATTTGTCGTTGCGGTCGAAGCCCAGGCCGAACGACTCCAGCCAGTCCAGCGCCCGGCTCTGGTATTCCTTCGCGCGCTCCGGCGTCAGGGCGCCTTTGATGACGGCGTAGCCGTTGCGGAAGAATTCGTCGCGGAAGTCACCATACTGGGTCGCCTGCGTCTGGCTCGATTGGAGCTTGGTCGGCGCAACCGGAGTAGCCTCAGGCGTATCGATGCGAGCGGGGGCCATGATGTGAGATGTGTATAGCAAGCAAGATCGGGCTATGGGTGTGGAAATCTGAGGGACGGCGAGAGAGGGTATTGATCGGCCTTTTCTATCGCCTCGCTGAGGTCATGCCATTGGGACCGGAATCCGACTTGGCACCTCCGGGTATCAGAGAGGACACGGGCGAAATGACCCTCCTCCGAAGGACTGCGACATAGTTGCTCGAACTGATGAAGTCTAGTGGCTCTGTAGAGTGTGGGGTGGTCAGCAGGACTGGGAATCTGGTGAAAGTGGAGAATCCAGAAATGGTGGAGGATCCAGATCCAGGACAATCTCACCCGAACTCGCCCGCCGGGTCATTTGTGAGTCGACTATGGAGTCAAAGTACATCCAGTACAACAAACTCGGCCGAGGTGGCGAACCATGAACCAACCATCCCCACGCTAACGACAGCCTCGGTCAACTCCAGATGTCCACAACCCGGTCGTCAGAGAGCCGGGGGAATAGCTGCAACGGTGTGAAGTTCAATTACTGGTGGGGCCCATCTAGCGTGGGGAATGACAAGATGGCAAGCATGGTCAGGACCTGCGCACCAGGAAGTGCTCAAAAGAAGGGCGGCGCCCTCGCCTGCCTGGTGCATGAGCAACAAACAGTACTAGTAGGCGACCGATTACAATGCCTTCCCCCGTTCCTGTCGCAACACGTCCGATCAACAAGCCCACCGTGGGCAGAAACAACTACCAGCCCTTTGGCTTCCGCGAGGAAACCCTCCCCCAAGGCTGGAGTCAAGATGGCTCACGGCCGCTGCCCTGCGACATTCACGCCTCCCACGACGTGGGAATCCAGGTTCGTGACGGCAGCACTCTCTACTGCGACATCTATCGCCCCGCCAACTCGGACAAGCCGGTACCGGCCATCCTGGCGTGGAGTCCCTTCGGCAAGAAGTTCAACGGCATCACATTACTGAAGTTCCTGCCATGGGGGCTGGGGATCCCGAAGGGTGTACTCAGCAGCCTGGAGAAGTTCGAAGGGCCCGATCCGGCCGAGTTCGTGCCGCGCGGGTTCGCCATCGTCAATGTAGACGCTCGTGGATCAGGCGACTCAGACGGCACGGTGGGGATCATGGGCACGCAGGAAGCCGAGGATGGCTACGATGTGATTGAGGCCATCGCCAAGATGTCCTGGTGCAACGGCAATGTCGGGCTGGCCGGCAACTCGCACCTGGCCATCGTTCAGTGGTTCATCGCGGCATTGCAGCCGCCATCCCTCAAGGCCATCGCTCCGTGGGAGGCATGCAGTGATCTTTACCGCGAGCAATTCGTCCGGGGTGGAGTCTTCGATGCGGGTCTCTTTGACTGGATCATCGACCACAACATCCAGGGTCACGGCGGCGTCGAGGACTTCCACGAGATGTACCGGCGCAATCGAACCGCGGACACCTTGTACTGGAAGGACAAACGAGCCGACTTCAGCAAGATCCAAATCCCCGCCTACATCACCGCCTCTTACACCAGTTTCGTGCACACGATGGGCTCGCTACGCGGATGGCTTCAGATCCCGTCCGCGGACAAGTGGCTGCGGCTGTGTCCCTGGCAGGAGTGGTACGACATGTGGAACTGCAAGGGCTCCGCCGATGAACTGGCGTCCTTCTTTGACCACTACCTGAATGGCGCCAGCAACGGGTGGGAGCAAACCCCGAGGGTCCGAACCACCATCTTACGCTTCAATCAAGAGCCATTGTCCGACATCGTCGAGGAGGACTATCCCATCCCACGCACCGAGTATCGCAAAATGTACTTCCACGCCGACGGCGCCCTTCGAACCGAGGCGCCCAGCGCAGTGGCATCGCTGTCATACAACTCGGAGACGTACCAGGACTGTGCGAGCTTCACCTATACCTTCCCGACCCGCACCCGGCTGGCAGGCATCCCCAAAGCGGTGGTATACATGTCCTGTCCCGATTTCCATGATCTCGATGTCTATGTGCTGGTCCGCAAGCTGGATGCACAGGGCAAGGCGCTGCTCAACTTGAATATTCCCTGGTCGTCCATCGCGGAGCACGGGGTGAGTCCGGACGACGTCGATAATCTCTCCCCACGAGAGAAGACCAACCTCATGTTCCACGTGGGCTCTTTGGGCATTCTGCGGGCGTCAAGACGCGCCATCGATCACAAGCGATCCCTGCACGAGAACTTTCCCTTCCACCCTCACGACCGGGACGAGTACATCAGCCCGGGCGAGGTGGTGAAGTTGGAGATTGGGATCTGGGCGATGGGGGTAGAGTATGAAGCAGGGGAGAGCGTGCGCGTGGAGATCCATGGAAATAGCCCGCTCCTGCGCGGAGAGTTCAAGGAAGATAACGAGTTCCAGGAGCTGGCGTCGCACGGGACGCATTTTGTTCACATTGGGGGACAGCAATCTTCGCATATCATCCTGCCGTTTGTTTAAGAGATGTAGTACTATTTTAGAGACAGATCACGATGAATGAGAGAAAACGAGACACCAGCCAGAGATCAAGTTACGAAAGCAATGGAAGATACCAGGAGTAGAAGCAAAGAAATTGATTATTAGATTATATATTGTAACTGTGCATCAACCTGACCAAGCGAAGGAGAGCCCTCTCATGCAGATACGCCCGGCGTACGATCAAGGGTCATACCCACGGGTCAGGGGGACACCACCAAGTAAAAATTTGAATCAGAGATGCCTTCATCGCGTCCGTGAATAACAAGGTATGGTGTGCCGAACGCCTTTCTCAGCCTCGCTCCATCCCAGGATTCCCAGCAGCCCTTAAACCCCGAAAGGAGAGCCAGCTGGGGCCCGAGAGGAGAGATTATCGAAAGATACACGCTAGGCTTTCATCATCTGAGGGATAAAAGGTTAGCAACTGTAGTTCTCAAGCGGTTCGGTTCAAAGGTAGCACTCACTTCAAGAAAACTTGGAAGGATGAAGAAGAGAAATAAAAGACGGGGCGGAGAATTCCTTTTTTGTAGTGGGCCGCACTGCGCTAGTATCGATGGGGAAAGCGGAAACAACAACTTCAGCCCATCTGCCGTGTCATGCCGCCTGGGAATCCGCATCTTTCGGATCGTCATCCCATCCTTTTGACTGGTGTTTGACCTCAATTGGCCTCTCTGACTTCCGTGAAGCCTTGCTGGGACTGATTGAATCTCACAATGTTCTTGGCCAGGGCGTCGCGGTATTCCCCTCAGCTCCGCGCCAGCTATGTCGAGATTTCCAACTACATCCGCGGCCGACGGCCGGCGCTGAACCGGACTTTCTATGCGCAGAGCTCCCCGTTAAGATCTTCTCATAGCGAAGAATCGCCTCGCGAGCAGCTCCCAACTACCAAGAACGCATCTGAGCTGCTTGCCAGTTTCAAGAACTCCAGTACGTAATCCCGATCACTCCGCTCTACTGTTCGCAACAATACACCATCGCTAACCACCATCATCTGCTGCAGTCGAATTTCCGTCCCCGACCCATGACTTCGAGACATTCCTCACCAAAGCTCAACCCGACCAAGAGGTCGTCCTACAAGGCTATGTCGGCAACCGCAGGGAGCTGTCCAGCAAGCTCGCGTTCGTCCGGTTGACGGACCCCACCATGAAACACAGCGTGCAACTGGTCTCGACCAAGAAGAGCGGAACCCTGGCCGCGCTCAAAGCGGTGCGCGCGCACAGCCCGGTGGTCATCAAAGGCATGGTCCAGCGCAAGCAAGCCAAGGATGCGGAAATGGCCGCGCGAGACCCGTGGGAGATCGTCCTGGGCGAGATCCAGGTCCTGAATGAGTTCCCGAACGACATCGTCATGACGGGCGACCACGTCCACCCGCCTAAGCACCGCCATCTGCAGCTGCGCTCGAGCAGCGAGCTGCGCGAGGCGCTGCACTTCCGGGCCGAGGCCCGCACCATCTGCAGACAGGAGCTGGAGCAGTCGCGCCCGGCGTTCGTCGAGATCGAGACGCCCCTGCTCTTCAAGTCCACCCCGGAGGGCGCGCGCGAGTTCCTGGTGCCCTCCCGCAAGCGTGGGTTCGCCTATGCGCTGCCCCAGAGCCCGCAGCAGTACAAGCAGATCCTCATGGCCAGTGGCATTCCGCGCTACTACCAGTTCGCCCGGTGTTTCCGCGACGAGGACCTCCGCGCCGACCGGCAGCCGGAATTCACCCAGGTACGCTCCCCTCCCCCCACCTCGCTATATTCCCCGACGGCTAATCACGCTCCCTCCAGCTGGATCTTGAGATGTCCTTCGCTACAGGCAACGATGTGATGCAGGTGGTTGAAGGCGTGATCCGCCGCCTGTGGTCCACGCTGATGCCGGAGCCCGCGCCCGCGGGCCCCTTCCGCCGCATGCCCTATCAAGAAGCGATGAGCCGGTACGGTTCCGACAAGCCCGACACGCGGTACGGGATGGAGATCTCGCGCATCGACTACCTGCTCCCGGTCGACCTCGTGCAGAAGATCACGCCGCTCACGGACCCAGTCGTCGAAGTCTTCAAGCTCGAAGGCAACGACAACGACCCGGCGGCGACGCAGGAATTCATCACCCGGTTCCTCGACTCGCCCGAAGGCGCGCCCTTCAACGAGAACCCGGACGGCGGGCCGGGCATCTTCGTCGTGGACGCGCGCAAACCGCTCAGCGGCCTGCAACCGTTCGGCTTCGAGGCCGCCGAGCACCTGGAAACCACGCTCGGCATCGAGCACGGCGACCTGGTCGTCATTCAGGCGCGCCCGCAGAACTCCCTGACGGGCGGCTCCACAGCCCTCGGCACCCTCCGCCGCGCGCTGCACGCCGCCTCCGTGGCAACGGGGTTCAAGCCCGCGATCTCCGGCTTCGAGTTCATGTGGGTGGTCGACTTCCCGCTCTTCACCCCCGTAGAGGCCGGCGACTCCGCCGAGGAACCAGGCCAAGGCGGCGCGGCGGGCTTCTCGGCGACACACCACCCGTTCACGGCGCCCAAGACGGCGGCGGACGTCGACCTGCTGCTCAGCGCGGACCCGACGCAGGCCACGGCCGACCACTACGACCTGGTGGTCAACGGCGTGGAGCTGGGCGGCGGCAGCCGCCGCATCCACGACGCCGCCGTCCAGGAGTTCGTCTTCCGCGAGGTGCTGCGTATGCCCGACCATCGCGTCGCCGACTTCGCCCACCTGCTCGGCGCCCTGCGCGCCGGCTGCCCCCCGCACGCCGGCTTCGCGCTGGGCTTCGACCGCCTCGTCGCCGTCATGCTCGGCCGCGAGTCCGTCCGCGACGTCATCGCCTTCCCCAAGATGGGCCGCGCTGGCGAGGATCCCATGGTCAAGGCGCCCAGTCCAATCAGTGAGGAGGCAGCTAGGATCTATCATCTGGCGGTCAAGGAGTAGCTTAAAGTTACTCGGTGCTCTGTAATTGTACCCTATACGCCTTCGATCGATCGAGGCGGGATGACAGGTCATCTGCCCGGGAGGTATGGTTGGTTGTTGGCTGTATTATAACCTTATCTTGTATAGAATTTAGAAAAAAGACATCTTCACTTCATACATCACGCAGATATACCCGTCAATACTGTCGATAGAGTCCTCTGGCAACGACACACACCTCCAGCTCCATCTACCGAGTCCACCACGAAACCGGAATCACAAGCACAGAAAAAATCATAGCTCCACGCGGCGGCTGTTATACAAGACAAGACACAGAAGGCCATACAAGCACAAAAAGAAGACAACGCCCGTCCCACATTCCAACCACAAAACAGGGAATCTAAAATATAACACGTAAACGAAGGAGTGGGATCAACACAACAACAAAAAGCAGATGCACTAAAGATTCACATAAAACCCCCCTAGTCATGCCAATCATTCTATATCTGGTTTCTGTTTTACACGGGTTTGGGTTTTTGTTTCTTGTCATGTAGTCTAGGCCCGAGAAGTGACCTGCGTGGGGGTGGTGGAAGCAACAACAGGAGCAGCAGCAGCAACAACTTCCTCCTCTTCGTCCACATACACATAGTCGGCCTCGTCATCCTCGAGGTCCTCGGGCTGTCCGAACGCCTGCTGCCACACGCCGTCCCAGAGACCCTTCTTGGTGACCAAGCCGCCGACCAGCAGGACGGGGAGCTGCCAGATGCTGGCCCAGAAGAGGCCGCGGGCGCTGCCCTGGCCGCCCTGGTACTTCCAGAAGCGGTAGGCCTCCTTGACGAGCCAGGCGTTGGCGAGGGAGCTGCTGACCAAAAACCCGTGGCCGACGACGCCGACCCACCACAGGCCGATGGAGATCGGGAACATCAGCACCGAGTAGCGCAGCGCGACGCGCGCGTTCATGGCCGGGTTCTTCCAGCAGAGCATCTGGTAGCCGGCGCGCTTGTACTCCTCGCGGATGGTGTGCGACAGCGCGTTGAAGTGCGGGAACTGCCACGCGAACAGGATCCCGCCTAGCAGCCAGCCGCCGATGCTGTCCTCGCTGAAGAGCATGTCGCGCCACGTGTCGTGGCCCGTCGTCGCCGTCTGGCCCGCGGCGGCCACCCAGCCCATCAGCGGCGGGATCCCGCCGACGATGGCGCCCACCCAGGTGTTGATCACGTGGATGCGCTTGAGCGGGGTGTAGATGAAGCCATAGAGGATGATGTTCCCGGCGGAGAGCGCGGTGACCGTGGGGTTGGTGCCGAAGTAGAGCAGGCCCAGTCCGGAGATCGCGGTTGCGATCGCAAAGAGCACGGCCCCGCGGCGGGAGACGAGACCGCGGACGAGCGGGCGGTTGCGGGTCCGCGACATGAGGGCGTCGTACTTGGGCTCGAGGAACATGTTGATGGTGTTGGCACAGCAGCTGGAGAGGAAGGTCCCCGCCGTCAGGTAGAGGAATGTGAGGGTGGAGGTTGAGAGGGTCGGGAGCGGGGTCATCGATGGGTCCAGGGCGAGGAGCGTCGAGATTGGGTACATGCCGTAGGCTGCACTCGCGCTCAGGACGACTAGAACGGATAACCGGGGTTTGCAGAGCGCGAGAAAGGCCGCCATCTTGCGGCGCGGGGACGTGGTGGGGAGGGCGGAGGAGAAGGCCGACAGTTGTGCGGAGGCGTCGGGGGGGATGACATGTTCGGCTTCGGCGTCGCTGGCTGCAGCTTCATCCTTTAGTCGTTTCCTTCGACGGTGAGGAAGCTCTGTCTGCGTGGATTCGGAGGTAGGTGAGACGGGGGAGGAAGAGGTAGAGGAAGAGGAAGAGGTCGGGTGGTGGTCTGATGTTGATCTGCGGGCGGGGGAGTCGGGTTGAGGGTTGCCATTGTTGGTCGACAGCGAGGAGAACAAGCTGCCCTTGTTTGCTGCAGCATCTTCGGCGCGATTGGAGGAGAAAAAGGAGCGGTGGAGAGGTGCAGGAGCGGATTGCGAGGCGGCAGTGCCGGAGTGAGAGCGGGAAGACGAGATGAAGCCGCGGAGACCAGCGGCGGAGAGACGCGATGGAGGTGAACGTCTCAGAAGGCATTGAGATGAGATCCGACCGGCATCACGAGTCGGTCCTACTGCTCGCAAGGAGCAGCGGAGGAGACTCATGGCGAAGAGGGGAGGGGAGGCAGCAGACGGCTGTGAGGAGGTCTGTCTGTCTAAATGCAGCGCACCGCAGAAGGGAATCAATCGGAAGGATTGAAGCCAAAGAGGGAAAGATGGCGGGTGCGGGCGGCGACAGTGACCAACCATGCAGTGCGGCGATCGGTGAGAATCGAATTGATTGTCATCATCCGCGGCGGATTTTCTTTTTTCTCTCACACTTCAACCTACTGAGAAAAAGGCACCCATCCTCTCATACACATCGTCAGCCTTCCTCCTCTTCATCAAACACTCCACACAACATGGACGTCCTCCAGAAATCCGTCCTGGATCCCCTCCAGCCCGTCCTGCGCCCGATCGTCTCGGCCGTACCCGAACCCGTGCACGATGCGATCATCTCGCTGATCGGCCAGTCCTGCCACAACGCCTTGGTGGTCGACCTCGACATCAGCAAGGACCCCGCCTGCACGTCGCTGGCCATCTCCAAGGCGCTGGGCATCGCCATCGTCGGCGCCAGCGCCATCGTCAAGGTGCCCCAGATCCTGAAACTGATCAACTCGCGCTCGTCCGCCGGCGTCTCGTTCGTCTCGTATGCGCTGGAGACGGCCAGTCTGCTCATCACGCTGTCGTACAGCGTGCGCAACAACTTCCCCTTCAGCACCTTCGGCGAGTCGGCCTTGATCGCCGTGCAGGACGTGGTGGTCGGGGTCTTGGTGCTGGTGTTTGCGGGCCGATCCGCGGCCGCGGCGGCGTTCGTGGCGGTCGTCGCCGCCAGTGTGTATACCTTGCTTTTCGACCAGACCCTCGTGGATGCGAAGACGATGTCCCTGCTGCAGGCCGGTGCGGGAGCGCTGGGTGTGGCCAGCAAGGCGCCGCAGATTTTTACAATTTGGAGTGAAGGTGGCACTGGCCAGCTGAGTGCATTTGCCGTAAGTCTTTTGTGATACGGGTGTCTTCTCATAGGCAATATAGCTAATTGTCTTGGTCCCAGGTCTTCAACTATCTCGCCGGTTCTCTGTCGCGCATTTTCACCACTCTGCAAGAGGTGGACGACAAGCTGATCCTGTACGGATTCATTGCTGGATTCTCGCTGAACCTGATCCTCGCGGCTCAGATGCTGTACTACTGGAACAGCCCGGCCAAGTCCCAGGTCAAGAAGAAGACCCCGGGCAAGCCTATTGCCAGCGCCAGCGCCGCGGGCGTCTCGACCCCGAAGCCAACCGCCACCAGCTCGGGCATCTCCTCGCCCAGGTCATCGGGCAAGACTCCCACCACCCGGAGACGTGGTTAAGTGGCCTCCGCCTCCTCCATCTTAGCTTCTTCAACCCCAGAAAACCTTTAATCTGCTTTTCCCCACAAATCTTCCCCCGCTCCCTGTAATCCGTGTAACGAGTAAAATCACCTCTGACTCGGCATAATCCCGACGGTCATAAACCGCAAGATCTCATCCAGCGGCACCACCGGCGCCACCACCTTCTGGTGTGCAGCATGCCCGGGGGCAGCCGGCGCAATATCGAACTCCAAGCCCTGTCCGACCCCAGGCTTCCGCCTCACGCCCACAACCTCCATCTCATCCGGCTCCCCCTCCCCTTCCTCGTCCCCACTCTCCTCCTCCTCACTGCCACTTTCGCTGTCATCATCCTCCAACACCCGCCGCAACCCAGTCGCCACATTCCCGACCCCGCGCTCCCGCTCCTCCAACGTAAAATTCCCGCCCCAGTTCCTCCGCCGCGCCTCCTGGTTCGCCTCCACTGGCGCCCAATCCCAGAGCTCGGACAGCGCGGCCAGATCATCCAGCCCTTTACCTTGGCCGCTGTCGCCCCCAGCCGCCGCTCCCACTGCGGCACCGCCGTAGCCATTCCCCGGGTTCCCCGGCCCGAACGGCGGCGAGGCAGACGCCAACGACCCACCGGCTTTCCGGCCGCGCGCCACCCAGTCCTCGACCCGGGGGTCGAGTTTCGTGCGCAGCAGCTGCTCGAGGGCGACGGTGTTGGCGGGATTGCGCGAGGGGTAGGAGGGGGCCGGGTAGGCGACGAGGGTGGCGAGGAGGGCGCGGTTGTCCGAGAGGTGGTCAGAGATGGTGAGGAGGTTGTTGCTGATGATGGTGGCTTGGGATTGCAGGGAGGTCCTATCCCATGAAGAGTCAGCATGGATCGGTGAATGCATGTTGGTATAGCGGGAATGCGGATGGGGATTGTTGGTTTCGG
This sequence comes from Aspergillus uvarum CBS 121591, assembly GCF_003184745.1. Taxonomy (NCBI): domain Eukaryota; kingdom Fungi; phylum Ascomycota; class Eurotiomycetes; order Eurotiales; family Aspergillaceae; genus Aspergillus; species Aspergillus uvarum. Next base: position 149,913 of record NW_020291353.1, read on the forward strand.
GAAGGTATGAGCGTAGGGAGGTAAGGGGTCAATGAAGGTTCATGCATATATGTCATGTTGCGAAAGGATGAAGAATTGCAGAGGGTAAGGTAGATGGGCAGGCAGGCAGGCAGGCAGGCAGGCGTACCACGAAGGCAGGGGATCACTCTGGTTCAGACTGTTGATCAACGAGGCCAGGGAATGCGTCAGTTGCACGAGGCGTTGACGCGATTGCTCGAGGGTTTTGATCTGATCGGGGGTGAGGGAAGACATTTTCGTTTCGTGCGGATATGTTTTGGCTGGTTATGGTCGAGGGAATGAGTCTGTCTTAGCCCGACAGAAGAGGACGAAGAGGTGGTGGTGTTGGAGGTGAGGTTCTGTACTGCTATATCACAATGCGGGCGCGATGAAGGCGGTGGTTGGCGGAGTTCGACCTGTCGGATAATGTGTCTGCCTGAGGTGTCGATCTCCGTCCCCACAAGCAATCAAGGGTTGATCCGCTTATCGCTTTCCCCATCTCCGTATTCCTCATGTTCCATACTAGTATACTAACGTGGACAAACAAAGAAACAACCAGAATCCTGGCGCCTACTTTCCCTTCGCACTCTCACCACTAAGCACCCACAGTGACCTTCCTTATCATCATAATCTCCCCTGTAGGTTTCGCTATGAAACGCACAGCTGAATCGACCGACCAGTCATGATCCTTGCACCCAGATCCCGTGTTTATTTATAGACCCCCTGGCAGGGGATTCTGCAGGCCGATTCACACACGCTCTCTCTCATCCTTCCTCCTCCCTTGCCCGCCCCGCGCTTAACGCACTGGGAAAATAAGGGCAGAGGAGGGTTATAAGCCCGTCTCCTGCTCTGTTCTGCAGCTGTCAGTTCTACACCAGAAGCGGGGATACACTATTCAGGGCCTTTTGCAACGTTTCTTCTAACTCCACTGTGGGACTCGCGCTTATTATTCTTCAGACTACAACATTCTTCAGAACACAACCCTTACTTCTCTTCATCGAATCTCCATCCATCCTATCACTTGCAATGCATTAACGAAACTATGTGCAACACTCGAAAGGAGAGGGGGGTATACAAGATATGCTGCTCCTCGCGATGATCCCATCCGATCCGCTCGTCATAAACATCATAAGAGAGGACACAATTTGCTAACAAACAATAAAGACAACACACATTATTGGCCTTGTACTTAGGCCAGTCAGTCATGAAGGCCACCTTTTCATGTCCAGGTCAACACCTGCCAGCGAGGACCTCTGGCTGCAACACCTACAGCCAGCCCAGCGCAAAAACAGACTCATGATTTGGAGTCAGACTTGACCGGGAAGAAAGTCTTCAGGCCTTTTGCCCTTCTCTTCCGGAGACACCGGAGAAATATCACTCTCCATCGCCACCCTCGTCTCTTTAACATGCTGCTTCGAGTGTCCCACTACCTGACTGCGGCCATCATTATCCACAAACTGGAAGCCCGAGCCTTCTTGCAGTTGCTGCGGCTGCGGCTGCGGCTGCTGCTGATACGCCCCCGGCGGATACATTTCCTGCGGGGAATACGCCGGACCACGCCATGGGTGCTCCGCAGCCAGGGTTTTCCATCGCTGCTGCTCCGACGCTCGCTCGCGGCGGACATATCTCCGTCGCCAGCCGAGGCAGAAAAACAAACTCATCGTGCACAGGCAGACCAAGATCACGAACCCCATCACCGGAAGCCCGACCAGCGTCGCCAGCCGGTAATTGATGGGGTCGTGTGCCGTGCTGTTCAGCAGATCCCTGTTGTAGAAGGGAAGCTGCACCTCCGAAAAGATATCTGATGGACTGATGGGGAATGCCGTATCAGTGGGCACAGGGAAATGACACTCATAACGCATCGCCTCGAGAACTGATAATTCCCACTTCCGTTAGCGGCTTTGTTGTCGGATTGACAGAAAGACCATACGCACAGTTTGCCAGATACCCCTGCGTGCTTGTCAGATTGTAGCAGTTACTACAGGTGTCGATGTGGTTGTCGGCGAATGCCCCCGTGGCGCAATAGGCCCGCAGGTTGTTCTGATTCGGGTTCAGCAGCTCAAACTCGAACGCCGGGCTCAGGCCAAGGCACGCAACCAGACAAGGCGTCGAGACTGTGTTCACATCCTTCGGGTACCCGTAGACACAGGTGTCGAATGCGAACCGGAGATTATCTGGGTACGAAACTCTATCAGCGCCTGGCCAGCTGCAAAACAACCCCAACAAAAACTTACAGAGGCCCCAGTTGAAGTCACTGATCTGGGTTTCAGCATCGGTGTAATTGCTCTGTAGCTCGCAAGAGACGCATTGCTGGAACTTCCGACCTGTCTCCGTGGTGTTGTACGACTCGTCCAGACAGACCATCTCAGAGGAGGTGGTATTAGTCGGGTTGCTACAGACGTCATAGCACGGTGATCCGTAGGTCGCATGCAATGCCCCGGCCGATGAAGCCAAGCAGGTCAGTAGCAGCAGTAGCGGTGCTGCTACCGACATGATCGTAGATCGGGAGCTCGGGCCCCGCGGTTCGAATATCATGCCGATGTTCTTAGGGCTGGAATGATTGATCGTTCCTCAAGCTCCCAGTAAGATGAATTACTGGGCTACCTTACAGCCAAACGAATGGAGGTACTGAGTGCAGGAGGTCGACCGAGCCAGCATCGAACTCACCGCACGGCAGAGGATAGAGATAGCGACAGGAAGTGGAAGACCCAAGAGATCCCAGGGGGCAAAGATGAGGGAGAACGTGCACCGGGGGCACGGATAGAGGGGAGGGAGACAGAGGGTAGAAATGGCGATGCGGATCCCACGAAATAATGCATGACAAGCTCTTCGGTTGGACGGCATGGGATCGGAGCCATGTTGGGGACTGATAGAAATGCATGCCACCGCACTGGCGAGAAGGAGAACCACACTTCCGTGCCGGATCACCAAGCATTGGAAGACACTGGTTGAACTAGCATTAACCAGGGGTTGAACCAGGGCGGGCAAAAGAAAACTCCTCCCTTGGTCAATCTGGGCGCTAGGAGCCCCTCGCCCAAGCAGGCGAAGGGCTTGTTGATCACTGTGACAGGACGATTGTGACTGTGACATGTAGTGCAGAAGCTTGCAGTCCCGGGAAAGAGCATGACTCGATGTGATTTGCTAGCACTCCTCATGCAGGAGGAGGAGAACAAAAGCACTCCCGAGTCGGCTTGCGGGGTTCGGCGCTTGCACGCAGCCTCGCATTGGACGAGGTCAACTCGCCGCAACTGCACTTCATGGGTCCTCTTCGGCTCCAACCACGGTTTGCCTGTTTGTTTGTTGATCCTCTGGGCTGTTCAGCGACGATGGTGTGATCGATAGACTTGATCAGATCGATTATTATTGTTCTCTGCCGGAAATGCAACCTTGACGGAGGAGGCGACGCAATCCTTGCGCAGGATGACCCACCCCCGAACAATGGTAACGGGAATATCAAAACGCCTCCCAAGCAGACAACCACAAACAAAACTAATTACACAAAACGCCACAATGCAGCTTTAATCATTGGACTTCCATCCCCCGCGAGCTACACCCATTGCCTCTCAGCTCGCGAGGAATCAAGCCTGGTCCATTCGGTTCGGCCCCTCGCCATCTGTCCTGAGCTGGGGCTTCCAAAAAATTTCACAATCACAAAAATGCCACTCGACCAAAACAACCCAAAATGCGTAAGCCAAAAAAGCCACCCAATGTATTCGCCAAGATCTCTCAATAGACCTTTTACCCGTACAGTTCATCGTAAGATGGGACCATCTCCTGTGCTCGTGGAAGCTCCTGCTTAGATCGTCGGCTAGCCCTCCGCTCTGCCAGCGTAGAAGATGGTGGGATAATGCCCGGAATTCGCTGGTCCTCGGACGGATTTGAGGGAACTGAGGAAGTATAGCTGTTATGTCTCGACCCGACCGTCCCTGGCATCGACACTGGAGACTCTGCCAAATACCCCTGGACACTACATCCGCGCATACGCGACGTGACAGACAATGGGGGCGACTTGGACGCTCGCGAGTAGAGCTCAGAATCATCGTACATACTAGGCCGACCGGAGGAGGGCTGATGTCGCCCGTTCGATCCATTGTGCGGTGATGGTACGGTTGCCCCTTCTGTCTCCTCCATCGAGCCATCGTCGGAGTACGAATGATACCATGCACTCGGCGGATGGACAACGGTTGATTCATACGAATGTTGCTTCTTCCGGGAGCGATTACCCACTCGCGCATCGTAATGTCCCGTAGGAATGGTCATGGCTGAATCAACGGATTGTGCTCGCTCATCTCTGCTGGCTGGTGGTCCAGAAACTCCTATGCGAGGCGAACTGGCGCATCTACCAGGCTCGAGTGAGTTCTGTCGCCGTTCGCGGTCTCCATCAGATGTGCGGGCGCCCGTACTCGCTTGATCCCACTGGTTCCAAGAGCCGCCGTTGGGATAGGTGATGGATATGTCGCCCCATCGTGAGTGCAATTCGGATGATAGCTTTCGCTTCCTTCGTAGTTTCTGCATGAGGTTCGTCATAATCGCAAGAGGACTTTTCATGGAATGAAGCCTGAAGAGGCTGAGATGGGATTAGCATCAACGGCCGAGCCACGGAGGATCGAAAGGTTAAGGGCCAAGGAAGGAAGAGCCGAGACATCCACGGTACCTTTCAAGGATGGGGTCCCCCCAATGTGTAGCCGTTCCCCTTTTCTTACCCAAGATTCCCTCCACTACAGCGTAGTCCCTGAAGCTGTCTCAAAGAGGAAGGTAGTCAAAGGAACGGTGACCACTATGCGACGCCGCAGGCTTCGAGACCCGTCTCTATCAAGCCGGTACACTCTACTCGATGACAGAAAAATCACGCCGGCCGAAGGGCTCATGCATATCGCTCAAAAGGTTGGTAGATGGGTCCCAGTCTGAGGGACCGACAATTGGGTTTCCTTCAGACAAGTCCTTCAGCAGCGGCAGGTTGTCATCCTGGGCCAGACGAGTCAGTGACGGTAGCACGGAAGTGCAAGGCATTCACACACGACCCGACAGTCTGGTTCGCACACCCTCATCGCAGTCATTTTGTCCGGGTGGAGTGGGGGAAGATGGTCGAGAGAGGGTCACTTTTATCCGAACACAAATCACTTTTATGAAAGCGGCACGGAGGTTGGCCGCCCACCGGCCATTGACAAGTGCTTGGGGTAGGAAGGGGGTCCGGTCCGCGTAACTGCTGAGCAGGGGTGAGGAGGTCACTCGCGAGGATGTGGACGCGGCGCAGTCAACTCGCTTTTGCAACCTGCTAGCTGCGTGCAGCTACTGGGATGGCAGACAGCAATGCGCCTAATAATTGGTCGTCGTCTTGGCATGGCGCATCTAGTGACCTCGGCATCAACCAGCACTGGAAGACTGGGAAATATCCTTGTCAAGGCTAGCAGGTTGGTAGTATCGATTTGAGACATGCCATGATGAAAGACGGATGAGGCGATATTAACCGCCGGCGGTGATAGCTGGAGGCCTCGTAATAGCTGAAGCAAGGACGCGAGATTTGCGCAATTCACTGGTCAGCGAGGAATTAGTGCGAAGCCAGTGGTTCGGTCGGCGTCAGCAAACCATTTGGCTGTTCGTCTGGGATGCCAGGGTCTGGCGACGAGAAAAGAGGGGAAGCCGCACAGGACAACCACCGGTTTGATCGTCGCGGCTGAACCCGAACCACCCGCAGAGCTTATCTACGCGCCTGGATGGATCCCCTCCAGCAGACGAGGAGTCATTGTCACATCTCGTCGTCACTCCGCAGCTTGTCGGCTCCGAGAAATCCTCCTTCGTTCTCTAGCTGCAGGACGGCGACCATGACCCCCTCTCTGGTGACCCCAGCAAGAGCGGGAATTCTCGAGATACCAGACCATATGGCCCGGCCATTGATCGTAGCTTTTTCTCCTTTGGGTTAATGCACGCAGACTGGGCCCTGCAAAAGTCGTCGTCTTGTCGGCTCGCAAACGTTATGGCGTGTCGCACTTGTTGCCGAGTGAACACAACCAACCCCCAATCTCCACACATTATGGAGTAGACTATCTGTTCCCGATGTTCTAGCCGCCGGACGTAACCATTCGAGGAACCAATGCACCTCCCTCCGCGATGGACGAAGTACTAAGGCGACCCCAGATGAGCTGTCGTGCATCAGTAGAGTCGAAAGACTTCTCACAACGAGAACGGGAAGGAACAGCGAGGCGTGAGGGGAGAGCAGAGGGGTAAGGGGAGCTTGACAAAGTACCAACCTGGAGTTGAGTGACACCCGCTCATGGAAGACCTGCTCCGGTCTAGCTCATGTAACAGCATCTGCCATCGGACCCTTCGAGTTAGTTCGCCAATAACATTGGTAGATGCTGAGCCTGTAGGTCTTTTGGCGGAGTAGCTCCAACCACGAGCTCATACCATCTCTTCCCTGTACTCCGTAGTCGATGGGCTGGGTCAACCTCTCATCCTCTCTTCCTTCTCGTAATCATCGAAGTCATGAGCATCAACATCACAGAACATAATCATCGTCATCATCATGATGCATCACTCCAGCTTTATCCTCCATGCGTTCAGTCAAACACAAGTCGACCCGATCCTGACAGAAATGAACGCCTCCCCTAGAAATGATAAGCAGAAAGACAAGAGAGCTATCAATCTATAAGCGAGCGACAGAAAAGTCTGAGAAGAAGAAAGAAAGAAACCCCCTCACGATCATCGAAGATCCGTCACCAGTCTCGACAGCACAGGTCTAGGACGTCGCGGCATCTGCTGTGCTGTGCCATCTAAGTTATGAGACGAAGAAAGAGAGACATCCTCATTCAAGTCCCGCAAGGGACCTATCGTGGGTGAAGGCTGAAAGGAGAATCTAGGAGTAATGAACGAGTCCCGCTGAGCCATGATGGGAGCTGGTGGACTCAAGATCGACGACGGGGGTCTTTCCTCCTGAAGACCCAGTGTAGGATAGTGATGGTAGGGGATAGCGAGTCCAACAACCGGAGGAGGAGGAGGAGGAGGAGGAGGGACATCGACCCTCTGATATCGAGAAGGGTCATAGGTGGGTAAGGGTTGAGGTTGATAGGCTGGGGGTGGATCGCGAAGGAAGTCATCTACCGGGCTGTGGTAATGAGCTGAGAGGCGCGACATGGGCTGGGTTGGGGGAGGGAAGGCTGTTGTTATTCCTCCTGTTGCTACTCCTTCTTCAAGCTGCTGCTCCTTTTGGTTGGCGTCGAGATCGCGCAGAGTGGGATAGTAGCCCAGGGCGAAGGAGATGTGATGGTCGATGAGGAATTGTCGGTCCTCGCGACGTTGCATGGAGCGTTTCTTGTGGCAGAGGAAGACAAGGATTCCGGTCACTGTTGTTGGGGCCGATGGTCAGTTTGGCCGAGTTTGTCTTCTCGGATCCAGTCCCTTTCCTTTCCACGTTGGTAGTGTGTTGAAGGCAACAACAACAGCAGCAGCAACAACAACACAAGAACAAGACACAAGACACAAGACAAGGCAACCCCAAAGGAAGAAGGACGAAGGGAAAAGTCAAGGCTCACCAGCCACCAGCACGACACTCCCAAGGACCACTCCAATGATCATCCCATCCATACTCGACGATGAGAGTCCGGTTGATCGGACCCCGAGAATCCGTGGCTTCATCTTGTATGTGCTCTCTGATGTCTGTCTATCCAAGCCCAAATGATTGACTAACCGACGACCAGACATACACCCAATTGAGCAATGGAATAAAACTCCAGTACACTGTGTCCTGTGCTCTTCAATTCACTCTGAGGAACCTAGGGCACAGTGACAACATGCACACAGACACACACACACACGCACACACACATATACACACACACGCACACGCACGCACGCACACAATGCAATTCAAACCAGCAACAAGCAAAAAGAAAGGGCAGAAGGGAAGAGCAAAAGCAGCAAAGAGCAAAGAAGAGAAACCGCAACACAGGGCAGACGAAACCGGCCCACCTATCTTAAAGTAAGAAAAAAACCCAGATAATGTCAAAGCACACACCTCAGCATCCCCTGGGCCGTTCCTCTCTCCCCGCCTGGTTCCCTTCAAAAAGCTATTTTAATCTCAACGGACATGGTGGTGGTAGTTGCTGCATGAATCCCTTAGCCCTTACAGATGTCACACACTCCTCCCGCGTTTACTTTGGCCCTTGATCCCAGGGCTGAAGAAAACAAGCATAGGGTAGCGTGGGTCTCAATTGCCGTCGGGGAGTTTAAAAATAGTATGCCTGGGCGAGGAGAACGGTCCTGCAAGAGGCGGGGGAACACACGAAAGAGCAGATTGATTGGATAGCGAGGGTGGTTGATCTCCTCTCCCATCATGCCCTGAGCGCATGTGGTCCTCTCGTATCGGCCGGCGGCTATTTTGCTTGTCGGGTTTGCTGGGATGCGCGCGGACCAAAATAGAATCAAGCTATCGTTCTAGTCTGGGTTCTATAATTATACTTTTTGATAGCTGTTGATGTCTTGTAGATGACTATATAGCAGGATGATATATGCGATTGGTTGTCACAAAGTTTGATTAGATTATATGTCTTCGCGTGAGCTGTGATCTCGGTTTCGGTATTTGGCGATGTTGCCGTGTCCCGAAGGGTACAGCACTATATATTCTTCTCTTCAGGGCAACACAAAAACATAATATATTCTCGCAGTAGCATATCATGATCGCTAATATAAATATCGACACATCTCCGCTCTTCTAACTCCGCTATTCGTTCAATCTACTCCGCATACGGGCGGTATACCGCGATGCCTTTCTCCGTGCTCAGGTCCAAGGCCACACCCGCCCCGATAAAGTACGTATAGCCCTCGCGCAAGTCAAACGTCTTGCCGTCGCCACCGGCCACGCTCATTGTGCCGTTGCCCTTGGTCACGATCAGGAGACTGGGCCCGCCGACTGGCTTGTACGTCTCCTTCTCGCCGGCCCCCAGGCTGGTGCCCAGGACGTTGAACTCACTGAACGGCGGGGCATACACTTCCGTCTTGAAGTGCTCGCCCTTGTCGCTCTTCCGTCGCGGCAAGATCGCCTCGTCCGGGCCGTGCGGCTTGAACGACAGCGCTCGCGTGAAGAGGTCGACGCTGTCCTTCTCGGCCTTGGGGCAGAAGCCCGTGTTGAGCACGTTGTCCGACCGAGCCATGCACTCCATGATATCGCCGTGCAGGTACGCGTGAATACTATCCGCCGGAACGCAAACCGCCTCCCCGGGCCCCAGTGTCATGTAGTTCATAAGTAGCACGGCCACTAAGCTTCCGTTGTCGGTCTCGGGGTATTGTTTGCGTAATCGGTCGAGTAGACCAGGGATGTACCGCTGGTTGGGCCCAAAGCGCGACTCGGGAATTTCCAGCAGCTCCTTGACGGTCTCGGCTACAATGGAGGGGGGCAGCGTCAACAGGATCCGGCAGATCTCGCGGAGCAGCTCATCATCAAGGCCTGACGTTTGACCCGGGGGCACAAACTGATCGAGTGGCTTGACTTTCAGAAGCTGCTCGATCTCGGCCAAGGGCTTGAAGCCTGCAAAGAGCTCAAACTTCGACAACGCGATGGCAATCTCCGGCTTGTGGTTCGGGTCACCGAACTTGTCCGGGTCCTCCTTGTGAAGCTTCTCGGATAGAGCCTTGTCTGGGTGTAGCTGTAGGGGGAGCGCCTTGGAGAAAGATAGGATCTGTGCTTGGGTTAGACTGCTTACCATATCACGGCATTAATTTGAGAGTTTGCTTCATACCTTAGGTAGATAAGGCACCTCGGGGCCCCATTTGTCCAACGCGGACTTGCCCACAACCTCGGGGTTCTCTTTCAGGTAGTCGCTCAGGAGCTGTCCTGTGGACAAGATTTTGGAGGGCACTGTAGGGTATGTGCCCATCCACATCTGTAACCCGTCAGTAGCTGAAGCGCTGAGAGCGGTGCGATTGTTGAGCTCACTTCCGAATAGGTCTTAGAATCATCAACCTCTCCCGCTCCGGGTGTTTTAGACCAGAGCACACCGGCAAGGGAATCCTTGCCCTTCTTGCCCCACGGGTCATTCTAAAAGCTTATTAGCACGGGCTGAAGAGATCGAAAGGACTCAAGTGATCGGCCATACCTTAACACCACATAGCAACTGAACTACTGAATCTGGCATGGTGGGCAACGTTGTAATGGTATATGTATACTAGGTAGGCTCAAGCACAAATGTCGAATAAATGGCGATCCAGGGGATAGAACACATCCCTCTGAACAATATAAATCAATCTCCGTAGTTATTCAGCTGCTTATCTGATGTGCCCTTGAAGTGCGTTAACATGGCGTCATGTTGTGGAGGTCGACTTGATTCGAGGCCTGGGTTTCATGGCGTCATGTCCTTATCATTGTCAGGGTTGTTCCTTTCGGATTTTCCACGAGAGGTAGTTTCAGGTACCACGGCAAGATGTCGCATTCGATTGACAGCTCCCAAGCCGAGAGTCAGCAGAGATACTGAGTATTAGTGAGGGAGAGGATGAGATCCCGCCAATTGGGAGCGGAAATTGAATTCCAGCATTTGCGGGAGTCGCAGGAAAGACTCGTCAGGTTGACGTCAGCCACTCGCCTTCCAGGGTTAGTAATTTGGATTAAATCCGAATGAATAATCAAGCAATTCCAAAATACAATGCTTGTGCACGCATGCTAACAACAATGTACGATTGATTATATTATGAATATATACAGTGATCAGCAGGACTAAGTTACCGGCTTCTACCGGCACTTTCAAAAAAAAAAAAAAAAAAAAAGGCACTGCAGTCACCAAACGCCATGCCAAGAGCAATGCTATGCAAGATTTTAATTGGTCTGGTTCCGTAGGCCGTCACGGCATTACCGAACGTTGATGCTCATGTCTCGTTGAAGTCATTCGTATAGCTGGTCTGGATCAGGTACCATGGCTGTGGTCATATACTTCCCCAGCCGGGTAGCCCTTTTGTCGAAGGTCGAGAGCTTGAGACTCCTTTCCACCGAAGCGCTGGTGCGGCGGCTACTGCTCGCCTCGCTTCGGCGCGGGGAGGCCAAAGATCGTGATTGTCTGGAGGAATGATGGCCCCCCTCGATCAGGTGGTCTCCGAATGCATCCTCGAACTGGTCAAAACGACTCCGAGGTCGCGCACGCCGTTCCAGAGATCCCTCATCGTGAGGAATGTAAGAGCTTGCACGACGGCTGGAATGAAGCTCTGGTGATATCGCTCTAAGCTCTTCTGCAAATGGAGCGCCAGCGGGGATATATGTGAATCGTGGAGAACGGGGCTCTGGGAATGCCGTCTTCTCAGCGATTTCGGTGGGGTAGTCTTGCTGAATGGGTCTATAGGCGAACTGAGACCGTCTGCGTTCGGCTTTAGTGGTGAACTGTTGGTCCTTCTCCTGTGGGTAGTCGGTTGGGGTCTTGGATCGTGGATTAAGCCGCACAGATAGTCGGCGCGGGTTTAAAGCTTTGACGGACAATGAGCTGGGCCTGGCAGTTCGATGGTCATATTCTGTTGATGGGGTCGTCTCATCGTCGTGGCCGCGACTCATGGCGGCAGGCACGAAGCCCGTGCTGCAGGTCCCCTTTCGGAGCGAGGTCTGGCGAGGATTCTCATATTGGTTCCAGGACCCCTCAGTGGGAACGGTGATCCTCACGTCACCCCATCGCTCATGGAGTGGTGAGTAAGAGTCGTGTTTCCGGAATCGTCCCAGAGGACCTTTCACGGCGCTTGCCATCACGAGGGATGTTGGAGTTATTGGGCACCTCGAAACAGAACCGAACAAAGAACTCAACAGCGAAAGACAGAAAGCACCTCAATAGCCTGAGCACAAGGAAAGAGGAAGCTGCATGCTAAGGTTTGGGAGAAGCAGTCGAGCACCACCCGAATTTCAAGTTGGTGTTGGTGGCTGTCGGCTTTGGCTGGACAGCTGAAGACTGGGCAAGCGCTTGTAGAAACACCAAAGAACAGAGCTGAAGAATGTGAGGATAGCCCAATCGAATCTTTGTTTCAGGCAGTTCTTGGAAGCACAGACCCAAACAAGGCTATAGAGTGAATCCTTTGTGGACCGGGGGAGATGATGGATATAAAAGCTTGTCCATAGGATAGCAGTCGGTTAGGATGAAGCGATATTTGTGTCATGGTGCTATAGTTCATAAGCAAACAAGCGACATCCGATGCTGCATAATAATGCCACTAGGAGGTACTAGGTAGGAAGTGTATGTTTCCAACATTAGAAGCACATAGCATACGAGGTAGAGATTAGCCGCGGATGTCTCTGTAGATTGGAAGTGGAGAGCGGGGTTAGCCTGTTAGCCTAAGGCACCTGGCAAAGGATTTAATTGTGTGCTGTATCATGGAACTATATTAAACTCACCTAATTAGTAGCACTGCAGCGGGTGCAACCCAGATTTGGGGCAATCGATTGGATCCTTGGACCGCCAGACATTTAGCGACGCGCCCCGAAAGAGGGGAAATCGAGTCGCCTCCAAGATCAGTGCAGTAAAGCGATTCGCAGCAGGTTAGCGCCGGTCATTACAACCAAGTATAGTATGCATATTATGTACCTATTAAGCATTTAGTCGCACAGTCCAAGCCAATTGTGAGACCTCCTCATGCGCCCATAAACCTGTTCTATTTTTATTGTATGCATCATGCATGTCATCATGGGTCTGCCAGCACAAATACAACTCACCTAGGAAGTTCAAAATAGTAAATTGTCGAGTCAGCAAATCACGAAGCTCCATTTATCTGATGCAACTCTATGGCTAGTGCTCTCTAATCTAGGCCCATGCAATTGATCTGCTACACTGAACGCCGGCTCCTTACATCTAGGCTGCTCATGAACTCGGGTTATACACACTCTTAAGGCCTTGGGGAAAGACATGCACCAGATAAACAAATGTATGGGCAATGCAAAAAAGACTTGGAAACGTGGAAAGAGAACCCTTGTCATGCCAGAGCAACGACAAGGATGTTTGTTTAAAGTGTTAAAGAGGACTTGCTGGGGTTTTTGGCATGGGTTGTTGGTGTCATTTGCAGCAGTTGGCGGGACGGGGACAAGGACGTCTCGTGCAGGCCACAGGATACATATTCTGGAGAACGAATGGCGAATCCGTGAAGTGGCGGTCGCACAGACTGACCGGAGGAGGACGAGGAACCCGGCGTAGATTGTGAGGATAGCGAACCGCCTTTGAGGGCCATCCAGGAATAGGGGTGATCTTGAGAGCCCGGCTCCCAGGTTCGCCAGGGAGTGCTCATCTGCGGCCGCTTGGGAGACAGAGCTTGTGTTTCTTCCCCGGTGTCAGATTCCGTGGAATAAGGTCCGTCACTAACATTGGAGGAGTCCTCCTGCTCCTCTTGCGTGCGTTGCTGATGATCGTGATCCCCGCGCGCAGAGACCACGGAGCCAAAGTTCTGTGATTGTTCGGATGAGAAGACGCTTCGAGACCTCGGCAAGTGTGGGGTGTTTTGGCGGGTATTCTGATGTTTGGCAGACTTTCTTCGTTCCAGTTCATGGTTGTATGAGCTTCGTCTATTCAGCCTGCGCCCACGGCCACCGCTGCTATCTAGCGACTCGAGCGAGTACCTGTTGAGACTATTATCTGACCTGACGCTGAGCTTGCCAGGACAAAATGCCACTCGAGCTCGCATTTTCTGTACCGCTATGTCCAAGGCCAATTCAATGGCACAATGGTTTCGAATGCGCCCGAGCTTTGGCCATGTTGCACGTTCGCCACTCAGGCATGCTTGAAGCATGAAGTCGGTCGTCGGGTTCCTCAGCATCACCGGGAAGTTGCTATACAGTATTTCTGGATAGATATTGATATCGCCGGAATATTTCTGGTTCACTATAGACATGGTCTTCGTCAAAGCTGTTGGACAGATCCCCATTTCGGAGAGAACTGTCAAGCGATACATTATTTCGTCTTTGGCCAGATGAGTGGCAGTATGAAGCCACTGAGGGGCATTGAAGAACGATTTTCCACGCTGATGCGGACCATCATCCTTTGGCAAGAATGGGACGACATGAGGATTGACCTGCGAGACGATAAAGTGATTGACATTGAACATTTCCGAAAGCCGATTCATGGGCAGGTCGCCATCCACCGATCCATCGATATACTGTTTGTGTAAGTCGTGCCAGGGCGCCGGCTCTCCGGTCAGAGGGTCTTTAGCCATGAGCTCGGATGGTGAAAAGACGAAAGGCACTGAGCAGGAAACAGCACTGCTGACGTTAGTCCCGAGATCCATACGAAGGATGTAAGACTAAGGAAATCTTACACAGCAGACCAGATCAGCACATTCGGAGCAGTGATATAGTTCAACAACTTGGGCAGTTCGTAGACTCCCGCACTAGAGACGCAGATATTGAGTATTCGTCGTGTCCGATTGTATGCTTCCTGAAATGTTATATCGCCAAGCCAGCTTCTCATGGATTTCGCCAGATGTGAGATATCCAGAAATGAACCATACTTCAGGAACCGCGCGGTCTTTTGTAGTATATTATCAGTGTCGCTCTCTTCGCCAAAGACTGCAAAATCGCCATATGCATAGGATTCCAAAAGGGCCGGGAGCTCGTCCTCCGTTCGTGTGCAGAACACTGCGCATACAATGCTGCCGGCCGAAGCACCGGAGATGATTCGAGGTAAAAGATTCGCTTCGTATAGAGCTTTCAGCACGCCGATATGATTCATGCCAAAGGTCGCACCCCCGGAGAACAGCAACGCGCTGCGGCCGAATGCCTGTCTCGCTGCAAGTAATTGATCGAGTATATACTTGGTTTCCAGACCATCACACCGGTTTTGTCCTGATAACTCGACCAGCGAGGATATTGTGTCTAGCGCGGTGGTGATATATTTGTCTATCAAATCTTTTGTGCCCAGGTGGGAATACCGATAAAGCGAGGCATTACTCATGTTCCCCAGGTCTCGACTCAAAGACGTACGAATTAGGAACAGCATCCGGCTGACATCACAACTAATTCGGGCGTCTTCCAGCTGCTGGAGACGTTCTTGAACCAGACGCACGTCGTAGTCTGGTGACTCGAGGATTTGCTTCCAAACGGTGTGCTCTTCCAGATCATCCAATTCACTGGCACAAATCCGCCATTCATCATATGTCACTGCCTGTACCAAGGTGTTAGATGGTTGCGGATTCCTTCTGGTTGCCTGAGAAATCGCCAGCAGTACACCTCGTAACTCACATTCCGCTTTTTCAAGTAGAGAACCTGTTTTCGGTCTTCTATGTCGATGCGCGCCGGGTGTTGCTCGGCGCATGGGCCATCTTTGCGGTAGCTCAATGCATCTCCAGCCCATGTCAAAGAGCTCGTAACAAAGGATGACAGAGAGGGAACTGAGATGGACTTGAGCAGAGAACGCCGCGAGCCGCCGATTGCGCCTTGAATCGCACCCTGAGTTGGACGACGCTTGGATTTACTATTGCACTGGGGGCGCACGACGGTAGGATCAGGGAGTAATGACATGACAGGCTTGGGCCCGCATCAGTCCCTGTATGAGCCACAGCGCATGCGAGATAAGCTTAGAAGAAGACGTCCGCGGAACTAGAGTAGCAAGGACGAAGACTGTAGGCTGGAAAGGTCTGTGAATAATTCTAATGGTGGTCGATAAGAGGAAGGATCGAGTAAAGAGGAAAGTTACAGAGAGTAACTTTGGTATGTAAGGCGGCAAAGTGAGGTAGAAAGTGGAACTGGTTGTAGTAATCTAATAGTCAAGTGAGATGGTATAAGCAAGTATAAGCTGGAGATGGATGGCACTAGTTCGTAATATTCTAGGATGAAAGGATTAAGTTGTTGTCAAGGTGTTGTTAGGCACTACTGAGTAGTAGGTTCATAGAGTGCGTAGGGTATAGTAAAGTAAAAAAGGACGGCAGGGATCTGGGGGTAATGATTGAAGGTGGTAATATTGAAAGGTTCAGTCCAGTCAGCAGCAAGCAGCTGAGACCCGGGGTTGAGAGGATGAGAGGATGAGTGGATGAGTGGGGAAGGAGGAAACTCTCCAAGGTTTCACTCAACCTAACGTCACGAGGCCGGAGATTCAACTTCCCCGCTGTCCTCTTCGGCTGCTGCCGATCCTCCCTGTCTGCACGACTGTGCGACTCATACCATACATACTGTGCCAGTACGCGGGGAGAGAAGATGGAGCCCCGGGTCGGAATGATGCCTACATAATGACATCCATCAATCTCAACAGAACCCGAAAGCCTGATGAATCGAAGGAGGGTTACCTAGAGGGGCAACTGCCTAATGCTCAGTATGAGTATTACTAGGTAGATACTGTCAAATGAGTAATATCCCTCATCAGGTCAGATGCTGCAGTGATTGACGAACCTGCTGGATAGAACTTGAACCACACAACCACAACTCTAATCGGATTCGCCTGGAATGCGCCTTGATGCCATCATGCACCACTCATCCTTATTGCCCCCCCTGTCCCCCACTTCAGCACGGAGTTTTGAGTCAGATATTTCCATCATTCGTCACATCCCAGGACCAAATCTGCCCCAAACGCTCTAGGTTTTATCTTTCCGGCCTGATCCTACTGAGTATTAGAGTAATTCAATACTAACCCCCACTGATCTCATTTCCCCCACAATTGTCAATCTATATGTACCATCCTCAAGTAAGGATAATCCTTAGACTTTGTTCTCGAAGGCGAAATTGTAGAGTACCAACAGACTGCAAACAGAGTTCCATGCGCAGGGGTGAGGTAATTCTTGCTTGTTTGACGAACGTGTGCAGCTGGATTCGCGTCCGGTGCGGTTCTTCGTTAAGGTGCGATCTTGCATGGAGGTGTGCGACCGTGGTTGCCGTGCATCGGAAGTCCAAGGGTCCAATAACAAGGGAGCCTTGCATCAACTACCTCTAACGAGGATGGTTTAGTTACCCACTATCGTGAGAGCATGTCCTTAGCAGTGTCGGTCATTTAGCTGCCTGGGTGTGATAAGGAGGATATCAGGACCATCCCAGCACATACACTCATCTCCCTCCATATGATTAAGACAAAGCGGATGGTTTCCTTTCTTTCGAGTGCGAACTTTGCGTTGCATTTAATTGGGTATTTTGTCGGTCTCCTCAGACCAGGATGGCCGGTCATGCGTACGAACAAGTTTCACATGCTACTTATCATGGTCGAATCTCTGGCCCGCATGTGAAAGTGACTTCTGGTTGGCAGTACTCCTTCTTCGGGCCCCATGCACCGATGGCCATTGTATGGAAGGTAGTCTAGACTCATTCGCTCTTGTGATGTTATCCACATTACCTACTGACCACGGCGCAAGGATTAATCAATCTGACATAGCCAGTTCCTGATAGCGTCTCTGGCCTGAGATCGAACACCATCTTCGATCCAAAAATGCCCTGCTCCATCGATCTCAACCGACCGAAACTTACTTGATGGATTCTGACGGAGCTCTTTCGACCAGGTCTGCAACTTATGTACGGATGTGAAAGTATCCTGGGTTCCGTAAAGAGCAAGTGTTTCGTGTGCGCATACCTGGTCTGCTGGCTGGGGACAAGGAATCGATTGCCTCTGGGACGACTCAAACGTTCCAATATCAAGCGACAGCTTGGCAAACAATGTCAGAAAACGGTTGATCGGGGGTAGGATGGGTGAGATAAGTAAATAGGCGATCGTTGTTCTCTGAATAATGCCCGCGGCTCTTCTCATCTCCTCAGGTGTAATTCTTTCTTGTTCAAGAATGTCCTTGTCTTCCTCTGAACAGTAGACGAGATCTCGAGCGATTTGGTAGATCTCATGCATGGGGGTACCATGGTTACTTTGCCTGACAACATCCGCAAACAGATCTAGGTGCGGCAGAGACGAGGCAATCATTGACCCATACGAGTAGCCGCCTAATATGAGCTGCACAGCTTCAAGGTTATTTCCGCCATACTGCGATGAAGTAGAACGCGTGTCCCTCAGGCGATGCAGATAGAGCAGCATGAATTCATAGAAAGAGGCGTAATCGGCCAGTTCAGGCCTGCCGGTCCAGCTTGTCCGCCCATCAGAGCCACCGGCGCCACTGTAGCACATATTAGTTTGGAACTATTGAAGGGTTTCGGACTGTCAAGCAGCTGACGGATGGATGAGACATCTCGGCGAAAACGATATCCCAGAAACACAAGAAGAGAGAAGGGTGGCAATGCTCACCGGAAGTTGAAGGTGCCCACCACAAACCCAGCTCGGAGAAGCTCCCCTGCAACGAGCCCCACGACCGGATCGTCGTAGCATCCTCCGAGAGGGGCGTACGGATGTGCAACGATCGCACCTCGTATCCGCTGACATGATGGACGGCTGGGATTCAACTGTCCTTGTGGATGGTATATCCGGCAGTCGAGCCTGAGTCCATCATGGAGGGATGGAATGGTGAAGGTGTGCGTCGCAGTAGGGAGGTGCATTATCAGAGGCGGGTTCCAGATCCACTCTCAGCACATATATATCTGTGGCATATCACTAGGAAGTGTGGGATACTTCCTGAGTTGTGTGTGTGGGACAGAGGGGACCAGGTTACTTGGCTAAAATCACATCACCAGGCCTGTTGACAGGGAGGAGATTAGAAGAGGAAGTACGGAGTGTACCTTGTGTGGGACGCTGGTCGGGCCCAAGCGTTTACGGTCAATGAGCCGCTGCTGCAGTTTCCAGTTATACTGCACAACTCCCCTTCATGGTTACAGCAATTCCCCAGTGCTATATTTCGGGGTCACAAGGGGGGCCTTGCAATACATATATACGTATAGCCTCGGGAAAGTGCTCTGTATCGATTTGCCTATTTGTCCGCAAACATATGTATCTGCCGGTATAGTCCCTCCCAAAGAACGACTTCGGGTCATGCAAACATCTTCCCTTGTGACACTTTTGATAAGGCGCTTGGGCAAGTATTATAGGCATGGTGACTAGTCTGCGAACTGGTTGCTGTCCTAATGCCACCTTGTTATTCCGATCATGTCAGATTGTAATTCCTCTGTGTCAACTAGAGCAAGTACTTGGATAGCATAGCAGCAGGCAAAAGCGCTTTATGATTAGCATGTATAGGTTACCGAAGGCATTCAAGCTACTTCAATAGGAACTAGTGATGTCTTTCAAGTAAATCAAACCAGCCGAGTGTACATCTTGGTCACGATTCTGGGAGCAGCCAAGCGGGATCTGGTTCATCATCTTCTCCCCCCGACGACCTAGAAACTACATCAAGAGAGTGTTCCTCCGTATCCCTCAACAAATCAGCTGGAGGCTCAGGGTTATCCACCCCAAGCGGGTCAGCATGAACATCGGGTTCACCATCGCTAGGGCCACCGATAGGCGATCGGACGTCGGCGTCAGACACATTGAACAGATTCAGCAAGAGTTGGTGAGCCTCTTGCAGAGCCTGGAGCTCTGCAGAGATGCAACAAACGAGTAATTTCCAGTTCTTACTCCCCGCAATTTCTAAGTGATCTTCTACGCGTTCAGATGTGTGTCTCAAATCCTCTAGCACAGTCCGGGCAATGTCCTTTTCCGATAGGGTTTGTGAAGTACCCTCTGGATCCAGAAGTTGTGACTGTTTCTGTATGAAGCGGCGCATGGTCGCCTTCAACCGCTTCTCGTAACCGGTAACTTCCCCGACTACTTGTTTCCAAACTCCACCACCAGCCTCCAGCGCTTCGATCTCTGCCTTGACTTCCTTTTCTCGACTGCGCAGGTCCGCTTGCTCCTTGGTCCAGTGTTCGTGGGCGAGATCGAGGGTCCGTCGATCTGGGTTCAGAGTGTAGAACGTCGCGTCACTAGACTTGGCCGATAGGGGTCTCACAGGCGGATTCTGGAGGTATCTTTGAACGTCCGACTCCAGTAGCGTCAAAGAAGCTTTGTAGGAGGATAATTTAGAGTCGACCGAGTTTTCCATTTGCGACAATTCCCGGATGACATGTTGGTGCCTAGCCTTCATTTGGGATAGTCTGGTTTCCATTTCATGGATGTCTTCCTCCAGTCTGCGACTTTCGTCTCGTAGTTTCTTAGTTCGTTGACCGTCCTTATCGTCTTGAATTGTCGAAATTGCGGCCTTTAAGCCGGCACGCTTGGTGTTAAACCCATCAATGTCCTGCAGTGCATCGTGTCGTTCATCGACCTGGGAGATCAGTAGCTCATGCTCCTCCTCTCTCAGCTTCAACAGGTCGTAAATAGATTTAAATATACCTTCCCGAGCCGCACGAAGACTAATCTTCTCGGGAGGTGGTTGTCTCACTGGAACGGTAGAGGGCCCTTGAACACTACCCAGCGCCGAAGTTGGAGTATGGCTCCCACTAGTCGAGGGAGTAGCATTGGACTGCGGCCCCGCCAGGCCAGCAAGAAGACCTTCGCTTTGCGCATCGATGAAACTCTGCAGGTTGAGTTCGATTTGTTTGGCTTGTCGGTCAATGTATACGAGTGAGTCTTGCTGGTAGGTGGAAGCTCCCGGCGCGAATATTGCCGACATTTTGGGGGTGATGACGGCTTGGAGAGGAACGAGCAATTGGGATGAAATTTGGCGGGAGTCAGGGTACAAATACCCGCCTAGAATTTCAGTTCAATGGAGCAAAATAGTTCAATCACGAATACCTCGCACACGACACAACAAAGAGAAAAAGAGGGTCACTCCTGCCTAGAGACAGGGACCTGCTGCATAACTGTCGCATGCCATCACCGACCACGTGACACTGATAGGGCGGCCGGCAGAAACCAGCAATACCATTCGACAGCTTCCCTCCGCCCCGTTGACGTGTGCCTCGCTGCTGCTGCTGCTGCTGCTGGAAAGGAACCTTGAAGCTTCCTGATCACTCCGAGCTTGTCTCTTCCCACCATCCACCATTCTATCCCGCCTGCTTTATCCATCTCGTTTCACGTGTACTCTGCGCCTTTTGATCTTCAGTAGTCTTGAAATTCGCAGATTGGGTTCAACCGACTCAACCACTTCACGGCTCACTCGAAGCTGTCGCCCCATCCTCTAGCGACAGCGCTGCCATTTCCCATCAATCCAGAACACTCCCTCCAGACATGGTTGGACTTGCATCAGCCGCCGGCCTTGTCGGTTTTCTTTCTGAGTCCGATCCAGAGTTGCGAGTCTTTGCTCTGAAGACCCTTGACTCCCAGATCGACCTCCTCTGGACAGAAGTCGTCGACGCCGTACCTCAAATGTTCGTTTGTCAGCCTGATTCTCCGTTTTCGACGGACGCCCATCATGTCCCTTACTCCTTCTCGACTCCAACCATGAGCTGCTTCTTTTTAACCTGACACTGACTCCTTGGAATCTAGAGAGGCGCTCTACGAAGATGAGTCGTTTCCGGAACGCGAGCTTGCCGCCCTAGTCGCCGCCAAGGTGTATTATCACCTCCAGGAGTACAACGAAAGCATGGTGTTTGCACTAGGTGCCGGAAAGCTGTTCAAGCTGGACAGTGGTGGCGAGTTCGAGGAAACAATCATCGGTATGTCTATCGAGCTCATCTATCACCACCGAAGTGGCTAGTATCTAATGCTTACATCTCTCAGCCAAATGTGTTGACACCTTTGTTTCGCTTTCCGCCGCCCAGCGGCCGGTAGTAGGTGACCAACCTGCGAACCTGAACACTTCATTCCCCACCTCCGGTGAAGGAGCCACGAGCACCTCCGCCAGCCTGACATCCCCAATCACACCATTTTCACAGTCCGCCTTGCCATCCAAGTCTCTCTTATCCAGACAAGAAGTGCCCGGAGTGGATGCGGCCTATCCGGGTGGCGATGATGCAAGCATCAAGCAGGTCGAGACACCCTTGGTGTTGAAGCGGGGAGTTCAGGGTCAGTTGCAAGCAATCATCGATCGCTTATTTGAGCAATGCTTCACTCAAAAGAGGTATCGTCAAGTCATTGGAATTGCCATCGAGGCCAAGAACCTCGATGTCCTTCGGAAAACCATTATCCGGGCTAGTGAGGACGAGAAGAAGCAGAACGGCGAATCGCGACGAAGTGAAGAGCTTATGGAGTATGTGCTGGACATCTGCATGGGGATCGTGCAGGAGCGTGGCTTCCGCAATGACGTATGTCCATATCTTCCTCTCTATTGCTCCCTTACACTGGTGCTAACATTTTCTTCCAAAGATCCTTAAGCTTATCCTCGACCTCCTCAACGAAATCCCTGCGCCCGACTATTTCTCAATTGCCAAGTGTGTAGTGTACCTGAATGAGCACTCAATGGCGTCGGCCATTCTTCGTCAGTTGGTCGACAAGGGTGATGCGCGATCACTCGCCGTTGCCTACCAAATTTCCTTCGATCTCTATGACAACGGTACACAGGAGTTCCTTCAGAGAGTTCGTAGCGAAATTGCCGAACCCCTACAGGCGAGCGAGGAGTCCGAGTCGAAGGCTGAAGAGGAACCCAAGGAATCGGATCCTTTGCTGGATAGCCAATCCCGATCTATTGGCGAGAACAACGAGCAGACCAAGATTTCGTCTGAAGCGCGCGCGGCTTACAAGAACGTCCTTGCTATCATCGATGGTAGAAAGACCATCCAATTGAATTTGGAATTCCTGTATCGCAACAACAAGGCCGACATCGCTATCTTGAACAAGGTTCGGGATAGCTTGGAGGCGCGGAATTCTATTTTCCACACTGCTGTCACACTCTCGAACGCTTTCATGCATGCCGGCACCACGCACGACAAGTTCTTCCGAGACAACCTGGAATGGTTGGGCAAAGCTGTTAACTGGTCGAAGTTCACCGCTACTGCGGCACTGGGTGTTATCCACCGGGGTAATCTAACCCAGGGTGAAAAGCTCTTGCAGCCCTATCTGCCTCGGGAGCACATCGCGGGTGTTGGAGGTTCAGGCTCCGTCTACAGCCAAGGAGGTTCCTTGTATGCTCTAGGTTTGATCTATGCTAACCATGGCGGCATGGCTGTGGATCTTATCCGTGATCACTTCAAGAAGGCCACCGAGGAAGTTGTTCAGCACGGTGGTGCCTTGGGTCTCGGTGTTGCGGGGATGGCGACCGGCAACGAGTCTATCTATGAGGACTTGCGGAATGTACTCTACACCGACTCCGCACTTAACGGCGAGGCCGTCGGTCTCGCCATGGGTTTGGTCATGCTGGGCACTGGCAACATGAGAGTGCTTGAGGACATGATTCAGTATGCTCATGACACCCAGCATGAAAAGATCGTGCGTGGCTTGGCTCTGGGAATGGCTCTGATCATGTACGGGCGTCAAGAGGCTGCCGACGAGCTGATCAACGGTCTTCTGGGTGATCCCGATCCCACTCTCCGTTATGGTGGTATCATGACGATCGCCCTTGCTTACTGTGGTAGCAGTAGCAACAAGGCTGTCCGGAAGCTTCTTCACGTTGCTGTCAGTGATGTCAACGATGATGTTCGCCGCATTGCTGTTCTGAGCTTGGGATTCATCTTGTTCCGCAAGCACCAGAGTGTGCCTCGCATGGTCGAGCTGCTGTCTGAGTCCTACAATCCTCACGTTCGTTATGGAGCTGCTATGGCATTGGGTATCTCCTGTGCTGGCACTGGTTTGGACGAGGCCATTGACTTGCTTGAGCCTATGCTTAAGGACTCGACCGACTTTGTGAGACAGGGTGCTTTGATCGCTCTGGCCATGGTTCTCGTGCAGCAGAACGAGGCCATGAATCCTCGCGTGAGCACGCTTCGCAAGACCATGATGAAGATGATTGGGGACAGACACGAAGATGCCATGGCCAAATTCGGTTGCGCCGTTGCTCTAGGCATCATCGATGCTGGTGGGCGTAACTGCACCATCAGCCTCCAAACCCAAACGGGCAACCTCAACATGCCCGGAATCGTTGGTGCTGCTGTTTTTACTCAGTACTGGTACTGGTTCCCCCTCACCCACTTCCTGTCCCTCAGCTTCACCCCTACCGCAGTGATCGGCGTGGATGATGAACTGGAAGTTCCCTTGTTCAAATTCCACAGCAACACGAGACCCAGCCTCTTCGACTACCCACCTGAGCAGCAGGTGAAGACCGAGGAGGCTCCTGAGAAGATCAAGACTGCTGTCCTTTCGACCACTGCCCAAGCCAAGCGCCGTGCTCAGCGCCGGGAGAAGCAGCAACGACGTGAGAGCATGGACATTGATCAGACTCCTACCACACCCAAGGTATCGGAACCTCTGGCGGACAAGATGGAAATGGACGAAACTGCGGCCAAGGTCGAAGATGAGGCGAAGGATGGAGAGAAGGAAAGTGGTGAAGGGCAGAAGAAGAAGGCTGAGCGGGAGAAGGTCGGCTATGAATTGGACAACATGTCCCGTGTCCTACCAGCTCAGTTGAAATATCTGACGTTCCCGGACCCGCGGTATGAGCCCGTCAAACGGGTAAGTATACCTTACTCCCTTTTCATATGTGACCCACGCTAATTTGGCGATAGCCTACCGGTGGTGTAGTGGTTGTGTTGGACAAGACCCCCGAGGAGCCTCGCGAGAAGATCGAAATGAAAGCTAGCAAGGAGGTCAAGCAGGCTGCGGCAGCAGAGACGCTACAAGACCGTCTGCAGGCCGCGATGGGCGCGGCTGGTTTCCAGACACCCCAGCGTGGTAGTGGCCGGGGTTTGGGGGCTGAAACCGGAGCCGATGCGGGAGCCTTGGCTGCCGCCGGTGTGTTGACAGCGGTGGATGAAGATGAAGAGGACGGTGAGGAAGCACCTGTACCTGATGAGTTCGATTATGAGAGCGACGGAGTCGAAGAGTAAAGCTCCCGGTCGCCCTGATAGATCTCTCTGGCTGGTTGTATTTCTAGGTTAATTATGGAAGTTATGTCCTATGTGAATTGAATAAACATATTTCGATACTTTGGAGGGCGGTCGTAGTGTTAACTATGGATTGCGAACTGACGACATCATTCTTTATGGTCGATGTTACGCTGGCTGTACAGCAGTCGTTGTCTATGAATGTACGAGCATATTTTAAGTAGTAAGTCAGTTTCCAGAGTACTGGGTAGCAGTGATCTTTTCAGCCAAGCACTAGGAACTACATTGCTCACCAATGTTTCCTTCCTCTGGTCCACCCTGGATTACAAATATGTCTGCTGTCTTTTTTTTTTTTAATCTTTCTCCTGTTCACATGCTAGTAGTACTGAAGAAAGGAACAACAACTCAGTAGCAACTCGCATGATGCATGATCTCATCTGATCCACTGACTTGGTCTGCCTCGGCTGTTTCTCCTTGCAGTAAAGCCCCGCACGTGCCATAAGGCCGGGGAAGCCAATCGGAGGACGAGCAATACACATCCCGGACTGGCCGAGGCGTGGTCCACGTGAGCTGCTTTATACCGTAGTACTCTTTACTACCCGTGGGCAGGCACTGGCAGTGATGAAGTCAGTCGGGCCCAACATGTGAAAGAAATTCCTGAACTAACTACTTCCTCTCTCTCATTTTTGTAGTGATTACTCCGAGGGACTTGTTTTCGGATGCCGATCGTGCTCTGTTGTATTGTATCCACTATCCATTCTTCTTCTTATTATGATTATTATTGGACTTTCCTATTTACCAGAAGACCCCTCTCATTGACGGGGCTTGTTGCATAGGGTAAGGCCTCCGTGATCAAAGCTGAACTGAACCAACCTGCCAGCCTGCCAGCCTGCTTTTCAGCTGGCCTCTCTTATATCGACTTCGACCCGCTTCTGATTCCATTCTCCCCCTTCTTCCTCCTTTACCCCAGGCTTCTCGACTATCCCTTTCCCTCTCTGGTCTTACATTCTTACCCCGGATCTCGACCCCACCGTTGCCTCCCCACCCCACTCTGTACAACGCAGCGCGACTGAGGAGCGCCGTCTTCATACCCAACTGTACCTACTGAGGATACCCACACATATTCCTTTCATCTTCTTACTGTCCGTACAAAATGGCCAAGAAATTCACCAAAGACGACGTAGCCTCGCATAGCAAACCGGATAATCTGTGGGTAGTGATCGATGAGGATGTGTACGATCTGACCAAATTCCAGGAGGAGCACCCAGGTAAGTCTCTGACCCTAGATAACAAGTCCGAAATCGAGACTAATGTCATTGTGTGACTCCTATAGGTGGCAAGAAAAGTATGACTCCCCCAGTGTATACCTGACTCCGCCACGAACTTTTGCAGCTGACTACCGCCACGTATAGTCCTACAACGGGTGGCCGGCAAAGACGCATCGAAGCAGTTCTGGAAATACCACAATGAAGGCATCTTGAAGAAGTTCAAGGGCCAGCTGCAAATCGGCTCCCTGGATTCGAAGAAGGCCGCTGCACCGGAGCCGGCCCCAGCATCCGCCCCAGTCAAGCAACAGCCTGCGAAAGCCCCGGCTGCACCCGTTGATGTGGTTTCCGCGAAGTCGCTAGAGGCCCAGGAGCCTTTTGGCGACCTCATCCCCTTTGCAGACCCAGCCTGGTATCACGGTGTAAGTACCAGCAAGCTTCCACATTACCGTAGCACGAGATGGTCGAGGCTCAGACTAATTATGCCGATGGACCTCTAGTATCACTCGCCCTATTTCAATAAGACGCATGCTGCTCTCCGTGAGGAGGTCCGACGATGGGTGGATACTGAAATCGAGCCAAATGTGACAGAATGGGATGAGAGCAAGACCGTCCCCGACCGCATTTACAAACAGATGGGAGAGCGCGGGTATCTGGCCGGCTTGCTCGGAATCAAATACCCAGTGCAATACACCCCTAACCGGGTGCAATCCGTGGCCCCTGAGAACTGGGACCTGTTCCATGAGATGCTCCTCACGGATGAACTGTCTCGCTCTGGTAGCGGCGGTTTCGTTTGGAATCTGATTGGTGGCTTTGGAATCGGGTGTCCTCCTCTGGTCAAGTTCGGAAAGAAGCCTCTTGTAGAGAGGATCCTGCCTGGGATCTTGGCTGGTGATAAGCGCATCTGTTTGGCTATCACAGAACCCGATGCGGGTAGTGATGTCGCCAACCTCACCTGTGAGGCCAAGCTGACGCCAGATGGCAAGCACTACATCGTGAACGGTGAGAAGAAGTGGATCACCAACGGTATCTGGAGTGACTATTTCACGACCGCCGTTCGCACGGGTGGGCCCGGTATGAACGGCATCAGCGTGCTGCTCATCGAGAGAGAGCAGGGCGGTGTCAGCACCCGGCGTATGGATTGCCAGGGTGTCTGGAGCAGTGGTACCACCTATATCACGTTTGAGGACGTGAAGGTGCCGGTGGAAAACCTCATTGGAAAGGAGAACCAAGGTTTTAAGGGTACGTGCTTGACCCACCCGACGCCGCTTATGCTCTTTTCTTGCAGGATCTAACCTTCTTCATAGTGATTATGACCAACTTTAACCATGAACGCATTGGCATTGTGATACAGTGTGTGCGATTCGCCCGTGTCTGTTATGAGGAGTCTATGAAGTATGCGCATAAGCGCAAGACCTTCGGTAAGAAGCTCATTGACCATCCGGTCATCAGAATGAAGCTGGCACACATGGCCCGTCAAATCGAGGCGACGTACAACTGGTTAGAGAACATCATCTACCAGTGCCAGTCGATGGATGAGACGGAAGCCATGCTCAAGCTGGGAGGCGCCATTGCCGGGCTGAAAGCGCAGGCCACGACGACGTATGAGTTCTGTGCGCGCGAGGCCAGCCAAATCTTCGGCGGTCTCAGCTACAGCCGGGGTGGCCAGGGTGGAAAGGTCGAGCGGCTCTACCGCGATGTCCGAGCCTATGCCATCCCCGGTGGTAGTGAGGAGATCATGCTGGATCTTAGCATGCGCCAGAGTCTGCGTGTGCATCAGCTCTTCGGGCTGAAATTGTAGGAATTGGTTACAAGTTTTGGAATCAAACGTTCTATTTCGCAGGAGTATATATGGTTATTTTGCTGAACGTCCTGTAACATATCACGCAGAAACTGCCCTGGAGGACTGACTATCTTAGCATATCGCAAATTCAATGAATGATGGCTGAGCTGTGTATGGTGCTGTAGGCCTCCTCGAAGTGGGGCCAGAAAGGCTGCCAAAAGATGCCAAAAGTCCTTTCAATTAGAGCGCAAAATACGGAAATACCATCTGAATGAACTGAAAGATCAATTATCCAGTAGAGTCAACAAGTCACGCAAATAAAATGAAAGAAATCGAAGTGCCAATTGCAGGAGGGAGAGGAAGGCCGATGCGGTTGAGTGAAAGGAAGGCGGTCCGGCGGGGCGGAAGGACCGAAAATGACATTTGCCTGCAGCAATCATCCATTCAATGCTTGATGCCTTCTTCCACCTTTCTTTCTCTTCCTCTCCATTTAACCCAACACTTACTATCTCTCCTTCGGTGTCCTGTTTCGATCGCAGCTGGTGTCTGGCACTTTAATTCCAGTGCGATACAAATCCACTTTCCCTGCTCACCTCTTTCTTCTCAACAACCAGCTGGGTGAGAAGATCGCGCCTCGCGGAGTCGGCGAAACAACGGAAACTCGCCTCGCCGCAGCCCCCGAGGTGAAACCTCTCTCGCAACACTGCCAGCTCTGCGCGGTCTTTGCTTCTCTCGTTGCACCCACTGACTCTGGGGAAGAAGTCATATATTCTTAATACCGAAAATTCATCGATCCTATCAGAGATCTTTACCGCGTCAAGAGGTTTGTGGGAATTCCTGCTCAATATCCCTCCGACTTGCCTCCGTGACTGATCGACCTCGATATACGCTTCAGACATTCGTCTTGACACAACCCCACGATCTCAAACTTGACGAGACTACCACCTCCGGACTTCCATTCCGTTCTACTATCATCACACTCTGCGAATACGATCGTCATTCTTCCGTCACAAATCAATCGATCCTCCGTTCAACATGTCGCGAAACCTCATAGATCAGGACTTCGGCTCCGAAGAGGAAGATGACGATTTCAACCCCGCTCCGGCGGATGACTCAGACAACGAGGATGCGAAGGTTTGTACCGAGGCTGGGAAATGTGTGATGTCGGACGGATCAGGCTGACGCTGGGGTTCTTTTTCTGCAGGCGACGCACCGTCGTCGGGATGACGACGACGACGATGACGACGATGACGCTGATGTACACACTGGACGGACGGCACGGTTTCGCGCGGGCAGTGAAGATGACGCAAGAGGGCGCGGCCATGCGGATGACGACGATGAAGGGGACGACAACGATGACGAGGAAGGCGATGAAGACGACGAGGGCGAGGAAGATGAGGATCAAGATGAGGAGGATGAGGACGACGATGACGATGTGAATCCCGTGAGTGGGCTCTAGAGATTCCGGCGAACGCTTTTCTTTTTCTTTTTTTTTCGCAGCGGCTCGGAGAAAACGTGTTATGGCTAACAGGTTTCATCTGAATTTATAGAGACGGCCCGCGAAGCGCAGACGGAGAGGAGGTGTTCTCTCTTTCGTCGATACCGAGGCCGGTGTCGATGAGGATGAAGATGAGGCTGAAGACGAGGAGGATGAGATGGAATTTGGCGGGGAAATGCACCCCGATGATATGGACACACTGCCCGTTGGGGTGGAGACGGATGATCGTCGGCACAGACAGCTGGATCGCCAGCGCGAATTGGCGGCCAGTATGGATGCGGAAAAGCAGGCGCAGATGCTGAAGGAGCGGTATGGTCGAAACCGTGCGGCGGCCACCGATGCCGTGATTGTTCCCAAGCGACTGCTTCTCCCGAGTGTCGACGATCCGAGTATCTGGGGTGTTCGTTGTAAGGCTGGCAAGGAGCGTGAGGTGGTATTCTCGATTCAGAAGCGCATCGAAGAGCGTCCGCCTGGCTCTCGCAACCCGGTCAAGATTATTTCCGCCTTCGAGAGAGGTGGAGCGATGGCTGGATACATCTACGTCGAGGCACGCCGGCAGGCTGATGTCATGGATGCGCTGCAGGATATGACGAACGTCTATCCCCGGACAAAGATGATCCTGGTGCCCGTACGAGAGATGCCGGATCTTTTGCGTGTGCAGAAGTCGGAAGAGCTTGTGCCTGGCGGCTGGGTTCGGATCAAGCGTGGAAAATACCAGGGCGATCTTGCGCAGATTGAGGACGTTGAGACCAACGGTCTTGCTGTGACGGTGCGCTTGGTTCCTCGTTTGGATTACGGTCTGAACGAGGATATTGGTGCCCCTGCCATCGATCCTAAGCGGAAGCGTCCTGGCATGAACCCAGCAGTGGCTCGCCCGCCTCAACGTGCCTTCAGCGAGGCTGAAGCCAAGAAGAAGCACGCCAAGTACCTTTCTGCGACGTCTGGCTTGGGTGGCAAGTCATGGAGCTATTTGGGTGAGACCTACATGGAGGGCTTCTTGGTTAAGGACATGAAGGTCCAGCACCTGATCACAAAGAATGTGAACCCTCGACTGGAAGAGGTCACCATGTTCGCTCGCGGCGCAGACGACGGCACTTCAAATCTGGATCTGGCTTCTTTGGCCGAAACATTGAAGAACCAGACTGCCGAAGAATCATATCTCCCTGGCGATCCTGTCGAAGTCTACCGGGGTGAACAGCAAGGGTTGATTGGACGCACCACCTCCACACGGGGTGAAATTGTGACTCTGGTGGTCACGCAGGGTGACTTGGCAGGACAGACTATTGAAGCACCGGTCAAGACTCTTCGCAAGCGGTTTAGAGAAGGTGACCATGTCAAGGTAATTGGAGGCAGCAGATATGTGGACGAGCTGGGTATGGTTGTACAGGTGAAGGATGACACGGTGACCCTGCTCAGTGACATGAGTATGCAAGAGATCACAGTCTTCAGCAAGGACTTGCGTCTATCTGCGGAGACTGGCGTGGACGGCAAACTCGGCATGTTCGACGTGCACGACTTGGTCCAATTAGAGTGAGTTGATTTCCTTGGCTACTACTCATATCATGACTAACTAGCTATACAGTGCTGCTACTGTCGCCTGCATTGTCAAAGTTGATCGCGAGTCTCTCCGGGTACTGGATCAGAACGGATCTATCCGTACCATCCTTCCCACACATGTCACGAACAAGATCACGCCGCGTCGGGATGCAGTGGCCACGGATCGCAGTGGTGCCGAGATCCGCCTTGGAGACACAGTACGGGAGGTGGCTGGTGAGCAGCGCAGCGGCGTGATCCTCCATATCTACCGTTCGTTCCTCTTCTTGCATAATAAAGCGCAGGCTGAGAACTCTGGTATTGTGGTTGTGCGCACGACAAACGTTGTCACTGTGTCGGCTAAAGGAGGACGGGCTACCGGACCCGATTTGACAAAGATGAACCCGGCGCTGATGAGGAACGGAGCTCCTGGCGGCATGATGGGACCGCCTCAGCGAAGCTTTGGACGTGACAGGATGATTGGCAAGACTGTTCAGGTCCGAAAGGGACCCTACAAGGGCTTAGTCGGTATTGTCAAGGACTCGTCGGATTTGCAGGCCCGCGTGGAACTGCATTCCAAGAACAAGCTGGTTACGATCGACAAGGAACTTCTGGTTGTCAAGGACCCGATCACTGGCCAGACAATCGAAATGGGCCGGGGACGGGGTGGTGGACGCATTCCCAACGGCGGCCCCGCTGCCTCCCAGTCCGCATGGCAGGGTGGTCGGACTCCGATGGGTATGGGTGATTCTTCTAGGACGCCGGCCTGGGGTGGTGCCGCATCCGCTCGAAGTAAGTATCAATGCACAACTCCACTTGCACGCATACTGACTGTTTGTTCTCACAGCTCCTGCATGGGGCGGCGTAAGCAGCGCACGCACGCCTGCTTGGAAACAAGACGGCTCCCGCACCTCTAACCCCTATGATGGCAGTCGCACCGCCTACGGAGGAGCCGGAGGCTTTGGTTCACGTACACCCGCCTGGAATGCCGGCGCCCGCACCCCCTACGGTGGGTCTGGCAACAGTGACTTTGACGCCTTTGCCGCCGGCTCGCGCACCCCGGCCTGGGGCGGTGCCGGTGCCAACGCCGGTGGCAGGACGCCTGCCTGGGGAGGAGCATCCGCCAGCAACGGCAACAAGGGCTACGACGCCCCGACACCCGGAGGCAACTATTCCGCCCCCACCCCTGGCGCCTACGGCAGTGCCCCAACGCCTGGAGCGTCGGCACCCACCCCGGGTGGCTGGGCTGACAGTGCCCCGACGCCCGGCGCCTTCAATGCACCCACCCCCAGTGGAATCTCGAAACGAGGGGGGTACGATGCTCCCACTCCCGCCGCGTTCGACGGTGCGGGCAGCCACAGTCGGCCCTACGACGCACCGACTCCGGCCGGAGCAGCCGCTACTCCCGGTGCCGGCTACGACGGTGACGACGGAGGACCACGCTACGAAGAGGGAACGCCCAGCCCTTGAAACCGCCACTCTTCACGCTTCTCACGAATTCATCAATAATCTCCACAACCCAAATCGACGAAGGGCGACAAACCTAGGTACAGGAAACTTCTTCCCGGGAAAATATAGATCACCAAAATCCGTTGTTCCACACCGTCTGACAGAGGGCGTGTCTTGTACTGCTTTTTTCTCTTTGCATGCGATGGACGATGGATAGGATGCATCCATCGTATAGCTTAACTTCCCTGATCCTCGAAATCCCACACACTGATTTGCTTTCGCTGGCATTGTTGTTCTCTTCCGAAGATTCGGGTGTTGTTGCTGCTGCTACTGCTGCTCTTTTTTTTCTTTTTTTTTCCTTCTTTTTCTTTGTTTTCGCGCGGCTTCTGGATTAAACAAACATCGTCGCAAAACTTGCATAACCATTTTGTATCATGTGTATTATTCTATCTTATCTACTTACAAACCCCCCAATCTTCATCCTATTTCACTCTCACCTCGCCTATTCCTTGAGTCGGGGTCTTGTCACTCTTGTTAGAATCTAATACGTAGAAGTTTCTACACAACTACCAATTAAGAAAGTCGAGGATCTTGGCTCAAATCATCCAGTCAATCAATAAATTTCCCTTAATTTTATGAAATAAAAAGGCAGTAGTCTAAGTCAAGGTAGGTAGGTAAAGATAGGAATGCGGAGGAGGAAAAAAAATAGAGACGGGGGAAGGGGAAAGAAGCTATATATGATACATCTGGTATACATCCAATTCGGAAAAGGAAAAAAAGAGAAAGCCGACCCGAACAAAAAAAACAAGGTTGATATCAAGAAGAATAATACACGCATGTTCATTTTCATAAGAAACTTGAAAGTTCTTTGACTCTGTGAAACAGAAAACATAAACACGGAGGGGGGGGGGTCAAAGAAGTTCCGGATGCAAATGTGTAGGGTCGTTATATGCACATCAGATGGGGACTTTTGTGACCGAGAGAGGAAGGGCGAAGGGCGAGAAGTGTTAAGGTGAAAAGGGGGGAATAATACGCAAGTGTTTGAAACAAAAAAAAGTCAATGGAGGTAGATAGGTCACGGAGGGACTTGACGGGCCAGAACGCGGACATTATCCAGGAACCCTTTGATGAGGTCCTCGTACTGATGTTGCTCCCCGTTCATGGCCATCTGGCCCTGGCGACGGATCTCGGCCGCCGAGACTTCGACCTCGAGTTCGTGCTCAAACTCGCCTTTTACGGACTAATTGTGACAGGTCAAGTTAGTCAAGGGGGCTATTGGGGTCGGGGAATATGAGGGGAAACGGAGCGTACTTCAGATTTAGCTACCTGGGTGAGATCGATCTGGTAGGCGAGATGGCGGTAGCTCATCCGATCTTTGTTGCGATCCCCTCCGCGACCTCGCGCCGGGTCGACAACCGTGAGCTGGCTCACGTCGCCGTCGTAGTTCATTTCGAGGTTGACACTGATGCGCCAGTCGACGCAGGTTTTCGGGCTGTGGATGTCCAGGTCGGCGATGCGGCATTTGACGATCTTGGCGAGGACCTCGTTGGTTCTTTGGTCCACAGTCACGCGGACCTTGGGCTTGTGGCGAGGGTTCAGGTTTTGTCGGATCACCGGGGGCAATTCGTTCGGGGAGACTTCATAGAAGGTGTCGCGCTCTTTCTTGTGGGCATATGAAATGGGGATGCGGGGTCGGTCGGCCTGATCCAAGGACCTTTTGACGGCTTCATTAAGGAAATTGTTCATCGCTTGATGTTGAGCCTGGCCTTGCATGTTAGTGGTGTGATGATTATCCGCGGGAGAAGAGGATTACGTACCACGGTCATGCTACTTTCAAATGCTGTCCGGAAGCGTGGAAATTGTTTGTTGATAATTGTCTCGGTCAGAATAGGCAGCTGGACCCGATCTCCACGATCCATATCGATGAGTTGGCCCAGTTTGGCCTCCACCTCGATGATGGGCGCCGACCCCGCTGCTGCTGCTGCTCCCGCTGGAGCTGCGATGGCGTCGTTGCGGACCACGACATGCCTGAAGAGAAAGTCGCACACATCTTTCGTGATCTCTTCGGTGGGAAACTCTCCGGTGATGGAGGGCTCCCACGGTCCCAAACTGCCAGGCTTTTGAGGCTCGGCCGCTGCAGAAGGCGCACGGAGGGCCGGGGCCGGGGCCGGGGCCGTCGTCTTGCTGGGCGGGTTATCGTTCGAAGCTTTGATGGATACGGGCACAGCAGCGGCGTGTGCGGGACCTTGAGCAGCCGAAGCAGCCCGCTGTCGCAAAATCCAAGGATTAGACGCAGTATCGCGGGCGTGCTTGGGGATGGGAGGAAAGGGATTCGGGATGATGGGGCCGCGGCCTTTGGTACGTTCCGGCCGCATGGCATAGATCGGGGGTGCATCGAAGCGACGACGCTTCCGTACCGGAGGTTCGTGCGGACTGGAATTACGATGCGCCTCTGCAAGAGCCATTCCATTCTCGCGAGGGCTGGTTTGGGTGGGTATGGCCGATTCTGGATAGCTGGGAGCCCGCGTGGTCTTGGGGCTCACACTGTCTTCTGAGCCGCGTCGGTCAATGGAACCAGGGTACGGCCGCGGAGTCTGGTCTCGAGGACGCGACAGACTGGGCATCGCAGTGGGTGACATTTGTATCGATGCCTCCTGGCCGGCCCAGGGGCTGGAGGCGCGGTTCGAGCGCGTGTCTTGGCCTGAAGAGGGCGGGCGCGCAGCTGAGGAAGGTGATGGTTGAGCATAGGCAGCAGTCGACCCGCGTGGCGTGCCAGGCAGAGATCCGGGTCCTGGCGGTGAAAATTGCTGGGAGGCAAATCCAGGCGCAATTCCGGCGGTTGAGGGACTTTCCTTGGGGTGAGATGCATGAGTCATGGGCGTATCGTGGGACAGCACCGATTGAATGGATTGGGAGCGCTGCTGAGGGGGGTTGAAGGAGGAATCGCGCGAAGAACCGTAATGACCTGGTTGTGGGCTCTGACCTCGAGCAGCTTGCGAACCAGCCGAGCGACCAGGGGTAGGCTGATATTGATAAGGAGACTGCAGCGAGCCGTAGGAGGAAGAGCGTTCGGGAGAAACATGAGGCCGCTGCATTGATCCCCCCGGGAAACCGGCCGGATAGGAGGCGGAGGTAGCGGACGCCGCGGCAGGAACTTGTTCGCGCGGACTGTAGACGGCATCGGATGGCTTTCGTGTAGTTTGCGCCGATGGCGATTGCTGAGGTTCCGGTGGAGGATTGTTTGCATTGCCAGCAGTGTCGCTATTCAACATCGAGCGCAAATCCATGGCGGGCGCGTTCTTGGAGGGACGAGGAGGAGAAGAGTGCGACGAGGCGGTATGGAGGAGTTGCGTAAGGGGATTCAGGCGCTGCTGTAGTATCTGCGCGATGATTAATCCTGTTGAAAGACGCAAGTGATAGGCGAAGAGGGCGCGAAGGATGAAGCTGAAGTGGAGGCTAAAGAAAGTCGAAGAACGAATCCGGACATGGAGGTAGACGCGGACGACGACTTCTCGAGAGGGTGATATCGGGAAACGAGATAAGCGCGATGAGGTAGAGATATAGTAGTAATCGTAAAGGAAGTGATCCAAGTCGAAGGGTATGAAATGGGGGGATGTTGGGAGGTTGAAGAAACAGCGTGAGGGAGGATAAAGAGAAGAAACGAAAGAAGGAAGCGAAAGAAGTTCGAGTTGAGCTACGCGGAGGAAGTATAGAGCAAGCAAGAGAGGGAGGAGAGTTGGCCATTTTCTGACTCCAGGAACACCTTTTGAGTATCTATATATGTGCATTGGCAACAGATGAGCTATAATTGATGTGGCTTCTACTATTAATCTTTGTTTAATTTTAGATTCATTTTTATTTCTTGTTTCTTTCAATCTGTTTTTATTGAAGTCAGTTAAGCTGGCCTCAAAATGCGGCAATTCAACTTTCCTTCTCCTCCTCCGCCTTCCCTTTTCTCTCCTCCCTCATCTTCGTCTCTCTGTCTTTTCCTCTCCTTATCTCTCCTTCTTATCCATCATTCTCCCTCTTGCCTCGTCATTTCAGCTCCAAGCCCTTTCTCCCAGATTCAGGTATGTCCTCTATGCTTCTTACCCTTGTAACGTGGGACTACTTGATACTAACGACTGTGCGACATTCCTCTAGCATGTTCCTCTTGCTGCATCTCCCACCGTTTCTTCTCCCATGAAGCCGCGCGTCATCTCCCTCTTCTCTCAACCCCGCCGTAACGAACGCCTTGTCATTGCTCAATCATTTCACTCTTATTCATCCATAGCGGTTCGATTCTCACAATACAACCCATCATGTCGTTGATCGACAAGGGCCTTGCCTCGCCTCTCCCCGTTCACGATGTCCCTCTTCACGACCTTGAATCATCCTCCAGAGCCGCCGATCGTCGTTTCTCGTCGATGAGCAGCAGCTTCAGCACCAACAATCACAATGATAGCTTCCAGGAGTATCTCAGCCACTTTCTGGACATGGCGGAAGCTTTCTGTACCAAAGTGGCCATAGTAATCACCCCAAGTTACCTACAACAATACGTCGGAGGAACGCCCCGACCGGCTGCTAAACCACACGCCATCGCGGCCCTGGACGGACTGCGCGGCTGGGCCTGTCTGCTCGTTTTCAATTTCCACTTCCTCTTCACTTACACCTGGAAAGTCGCGTTGGGCTGGGGATTCAATGGGGAGAATTTCGCGCTCTGGCAGTTGCCTATAGTACATATGCTCGTCTCTGGTCATATCATGGTGGCCATCTTCTTCGTTATCTCCGGCTACGTCCTCTCCTACAAGCCGCTCAAGCTGATTCGCAGTCGCGCCTGGGAACAGACATTTACTACACTCGCCTCGGCTACATTTCGACGGGCCCTGCGCCTTTATATCCCGTCATTTGTGGGCATCACTCTTGTCTTTCTGGCCGTGCGCTTGGGAGCCTTTCACCCGTCCCGGCGCGTCCTGGTTGAGGGCCACACGATCCTGGGCACTAATGAGCAGCATCCACCCATAATGCGCTCCTTCACCAAGCAGTTCTGGGATGGCTACTCGACACTTGCACAACTGATGGACCCCTTCAACTGGTCTCTTTACTACAACAATTACAACCCGCATCTGTGGACCATTCCTGTCGAATTCCGCAGTTCCATCGTCCTTTTCCTCACTATCTTAGGCACCTCGCGCCTCGCGACTCCCATCCGGATCAGTCTTGTCAGCGGTCTCATCTGGTTTTGCATGCGCTTCGGCCGCTGGGATGTCGTGCTTTTCCTGTCTGGCATGCTCCTCGCAGAAGCTGACCTCATTCACGGCACATGGGAACAACATCCCACCCCTGCCAGCACATCCTCGAGTACGACCACGACCGCAACCATCGACGACGATCCCAAACCTCAACTCCGCCGCTTTCTTCCTGCCAAATCTCATTCCTACCACTACCCTGTCCTCTCCCGCCTTTCCACCCGCCGGATCCCTTATCGCAACATCTGGTTTGCCCTCTTCATCATCGGCCTCTACCTGGGCTCCACCCCGAATACCGGCTATAAATGGACCCCGTTCTACATGTGGACCTGGAAAGTCACTCCCAAAACCTACCCAGAACCGCACCGCTTCCCGCAAACCATTGGCGCCATCCTCATCGTCGCCAGCATCAACCACTCCCCGGAGATCCAACGCCTCTTCACCAACCGCCTCTCCCAGTATCTCGGCCAGATCTCCTTCGCCTTTTACATCGTGCACGGCCCCATCCTTCACGGGCTGGGGTACGCCCTCATGCCTCGGCTGTGGACCATCACCGGCCGGGCGACGAACTTCCAGGCCGGACTCGCGTACCTCCTCGGGTGGATGATCTGTTTGCCCATCGCCCTGTGGGCAGGTGATCTGTTCTGGCGAGCGGTAGATATCCCCAGTGTGAGATTTGCACGGTGGGTGGAGGAGAAGGTCATTGTCAAGGGGCCTGTATCTGTGTCCAGGCCTGCGCCCGTGAGCAGTGGCGAGCGACGGGATTGATTCTCTCCCTCTCTGTCTGCTGCCGCTGCCGCTGCTTGTTTACTATCATCTACTTCTAAATGTATTCCCTGCTAGGATTTCAGGTTAGCGGGCGTCACTTCATGTTAATTTTACTGGATCAGTCGCGGGTTTGGCTGTACATATTTTAGTCTCAATTCTATTCTGGGTCCATCATCTGTTTTCCCTTGTAAAGTGCATGTGGGAACGCACATTAATGTGGAGAATGGAATCTTATTCTGTTCAAAACAAGCATACCCAGCATTTATGGTCTCAACTAGATCTCAATACATCTAAAAGGAAAAGAAAAAAGGGTCGTTCGTTCATTCATTTACTCGTACCATGCCATATACCAAAGGTCGCCTACGCGGGTCAAGTCTCCCCGCGCGCTATATGGGGCTTCTGTTGCCACGGGACGTCATCTCAATCATGCCTGTCCCAGAGCCCATCCCAAATAAGACCAGTACCAAACATAACATCAAGGGGGGTAAGTCATAGTCTGAAACAGAAAAGGACAAACAAAATCACATGCAAATGACGATCTGTCAAAAGTCTAGCCGATGTATGAAGCTATTCATAGAGCGACTCCCCAGAGGCCTCGCCCGCCACAAACTCCGAGCCAGTCGCGTGGATGTCCGGCTGGCGTGGTCCCGCCCTGCGGCGACCAGCTGATGTTCGATACCTCGTAGTCACACTGCCAGGCAGCTGCCGGGCCGCGCTCGCTCGTGGGCGTCGCGGTCGGGGCTCCCGGTGGGTGTGCGCCCGGCGGCACAGGCGCTGCGTTGTGTTGATTGATCAAGTCCCAAAGCAGAACGAAGCAGTCATCTGCGCCCGAGGCGAGCACGCCGCGACGATTGGGGGACCACTCCACCGAATTGATGGAGGAGGCGTGTCCCTTCAGCTCCAGCAGAGCTTGCCCCGGCTGGCGCACATCGAGGACCCTTACGATGTTCGAGTCTTGCGAGAACGTCGCCAAAAGGTGCGAGTCATGGGGAGAGGCTGCAGTAGTGAGTACGTATGTCGTACGTGATAAATTCAAAAGCTCACGTACCTGCAATGCGTAGTAGAGGTGGTGGCCATGCTGACTGTGCAGGCGCGGAAGGACTGCCATTCCCGGGACTCATCACTGAGAAGATCGTTGTGAATAAGGCGAACTTCGTGACTGCGGATATGATAGGGATGCCTTACATTTCTCATTCTTCTCGGTGGGCTCATAGATGATGGTACTGTGCTCCAAACTGCGAAGATCAAACATGCGAACGCTCCCATCGGCACCGCAACTGACAAAGACATCGACGCTGTTGGCGCAGAACCGTACGTCGTACACCTCCTTATCGTGTGCGATCAGTTGCGTTTTGGCGGTAAGTGTGGGAATGTCCCAAATTGTGCACGTTGTATCAATGCTGGATGTGATTATGAGGCTTGGAGAGATAGTGTTCCAGTCCAGGGATGTGATTGGCGCGGTGTGCTCCGGAGACTTTGAGTTCGACAGCAAAGCCAAGGGTTGCAGCTTCGCGGTCGGTGCGCTTTGATTATTCGACCGTGTGATCGTGTTCGAAGCCGGCGCTGGTTGCGAAGCAGGCAGCGACCATAACCGGAGATGATCGCCAGACGTTGCCAGTAAGTCTGTGGATTGTTTCTGTGAAGAAGGCGGCTCCCAGAGAATCCGAGTCACAGGATATGAATGGGTGGCTTCCGCAGTTTTGACATACTCCAGCTTAATGTCCCCAGCCGCCGCATCTGGTGTATCCGGGTCGGGAGCGGTCCAGTGGGTGTCAACAATTTGAATCTGCGTTCAAATTAGCACCATCGCTCATCCTTAAGGGAGACCAACCTCATACATAGTTGTGATTATCTTCCAAGTAACTTCCCATGGCGATCTTTCCGCCAAAGGAGCCAGAGTTGCCGGGCACTGGCCACTTGCACCAGTCCACTGCGTATATGGGCCACGGGGCGATATAGTTACTGTTGGTAGGCACCTGGTTCTCGCTATTGTTGATTGACATCATTCCCGAGGTCATCATCGTGTCGCTCAACAAATCACCGGTTGGCCGGATATCAGCAAGGCCCAAGGGGGAGTATTTGGCTCCCAACGGAGTCTGCGGCGGGTAGCTAGCACCCGGCGACGAGCCCGGCTGTTTGTATTTTGGCTGATCAAAGCCTGCCGGGCTGGATCTTGAGTGTCCGTGAGAATTGACCATGCTAGAACGCGGGTTTGTTGACTGTTGCACTGCGGACTGCGGCTGTTGCGGTTGCTGTGGTTGTTGCGGCTGTGATGACGGTGCTGCGGGAGGCTGCATGGGGGTCGACAACTGAGGGAGAGTTGGAAGCACTGAGGGGGCTGTGTTCATGGACACTGCTGGTGGACGGTTGGAGTTGCCTGGCTGCAGTGCTCCCGGTAGATGACCACCAGCAGCGCTGTTGCCGCCTCCAAATTGACCAGGCTGTGAGCCGGATGGATGTACATTGATTGAGGGAACGTGGTTCTCGGCGCCCGACACGAACTCGTGGGGCATGGACTGTCGCTGCAGATTGGGGGCACCGGACGGGATATGCAGCTCCTCCGGGCGCCCGTACGTTGTGGCCCGGCGAGGGTCGAAGGGTTGGGTCGGATTCGACATGACAGCGTGGAATTCGAGTAGTTCGAACCGTATTGTACCCTAGCCACGCGAATGAGCTCAATTGAAGCTCCGCCTGAGAAGAAGTTCAGGTGTGAACGGTTGTGGACAGCGATTATCAGGTTGCGAGGATTAGCTTGGGAGGGGGGAATGGAGGGCGCTAGGAGCTCCGACTGTACCAGAGACAGTGCACGCTTTAAGTCATGTCAGAAGGGGACAACAACGTGAACAAATTCACAAAGACATTCTGAAGCTGAAAAGACTCAGAATAAATGCCTGCATAGACCGAACAGGCCTGAAACGAATGAATAAGAGCAGTTGAATCGACGGGGAAGAAGGGAAGGAGTTGGGAGCGAGCGAGAGAGATAGAGACCACAGGGAAGTCACGGGGACTCTCGCGCAGGCTGAGTCAGCTCAATCGCGGGGAAATCCATCTTCGGCCATCATTTATTGTTATTTCTTGCCGAAATACTACTTACTGAGTACTTCATCTGATACTTACTCCCTTTTCAAATCAGCAGAAACATCCGACTGCCATCGGCTCGTCTGTGGCTCTGGGTCTGCTGTCAGTTCGGCTTCTGATTCACCTGCTATCCTCCAGCTATTCCTATCGATAATTGCAATTGCTACAGGCAACCATTACTGACAGTCATTCCCCCGCATATCAGTACAATATGGCTTCCGAACTGACCTCGGCCCTG
The DNA here is from genome assembly GCF_003184745.1 of Aspergillus uvarum CBS 121591. NCBI lineage: Eukaryota > Fungi > Ascomycota > Eurotiomycetes > Eurotiales > Aspergillaceae > Aspergillus > Aspergillus uvarum. The sequence continues at coordinate 191,432 of NW_020291353.1, forward strand.
CTGTTGCTGCCACCTCCGCCAGCAACCGAATTCGACCACGTCAAGTCTGCATACGAGGCTATTCTGTCCACTGTCTGCTCTACCCTTCATCTCAAGCTAGACGGGTCCGACCGCGTGGCTACACTCGATGTTGCACTTTCCCTACCAGGCTTGCTCGCCCCGTCCTGTCGACCCCGCACCAGAGCGTTTGCAAGCCTGCAGTCGATCCTTGAAGGCATATACCGTTTGATTGGGATTGTATGTATCGAGCACAAGATCGAGTTGGATATGCCTGGAGGTATCGATGCACGGGTCATACTCCTCGACTATGATGTGGCTCGGAGCCCGGAAAGCATCCCAGCAGTTCCGCGCGATGGCCCGATCGTCGACCTGCGGTCTCTGGCTAGGTCAGGGCGACCATGGAAGTCAATTTACTACCCTGATAATCAGATAGGACAGGATCTGGCCGCAGCCTTTAGTAGCTTTTATTCTCCGGTGGCAGACTCTAAACTCTCCAACTCTGGTTCATTGCATGCCATCCCAGACGCACCTCACTGGACTCCATCAGAATCTCTTGTGACCCTAGGCGATCTCCGCGAAGCCACGTCGCCCTATACAGTCGCTGTAGGGGGCACGTTCGACCACTTTCACATTGGACACAAACTATTACTGACCGCGACAGCACTTGTCCTACAGCCCGTGGAGGATGCTGGTGCGGGGAGAGAACGAGTCCTCGTCGTGGGAGTGACCGGCGATGAGTTGTTGGTAAAGAAGAAGTATCCAGAATTCTTGGAAAGCTGGGAAGAACGCAGTCTTAGCACGGGTGCCTTCTTGACTGCCATCATGAATTTCTGCCCTTCCAAAACCAGTCGACCTCAGCTTGAAAAGGCCCTGGAGCCTGGTCCCAATGGAAAGTACATCCTGATGAAATTACGGCCCGATCTAGTTTTCAAGTTGGTGGAGATAAAGGATCCATTTGGTCCTACCATCACTGATGAAAGCATTGGTGCCCTTGTGGTCTCCAAGGAGACTCGGGCGGGCGGCGCTGCAGTCAATGATGCACGAACGAAGAAAGGATGGGCACCGTTGGCTGTTTTCGAGGTCGATGTCCTGCATACGACGGAGGTGCCTCCCGATGACGCGGAGGACTTTGCATCCAAGATAAGCAGCACGGATATCAGGCGGCGGCGGATGGAGAAGGCTTTGCAATGAATGATTGGCGCGAAAGTTCCCGAGATGCGCGATCTCGATGCGGGAAATTAGTGGTGATCTGAGCCAATCGTCCGTGCTGGTGGAGAGCGGACAAAGCAAAGGTCTGTTCGACAACAGCAATGATGATGATGAGGTCTAGATGGCCATGGCAGAGGACGATTGGACAGCACGAGATCTGATGTATCTCCAACTATCTATCTAGTCCAGACTGGAGCTCGACAGATCCAGATAGGTGATGGAGGATAAGGGGCGTGGAAGGGCCCTTGGCTTTTCTCCTTTCCTTGGTGGTGTAATTTCTAGACCGTCTCGACCCCGTGTATTGTATATAGCGTTGTTTGATCCTGTGCGCTTTCTCGTCCTTCTTTCTCTCTGATCTAATCTTTTATCCTGTGTTTTCCTGGACTTACCTGGCTGGCGACGCCAACACAGACCGAAGGAAACGAGACAGCGACAACCAACCAGCGGATCATTGCAGTGTTTGGGCTTGCGCCTGGGCTCGGGGACTACTGGACTACGGCGTTTTAAGTGCTGCTTAAGTGCCGGTGATCCTTTTTTCCCCTCTTCCTTCTTTCACCAACTACTGCAAAGAGTCGAACAGGTTAACAACCCACGCGATGAAGCTACTAGGTACTACACACTACTGCTAGTCGACCCGAACGGGCAATGCGATTGTTGGCCAATCTCTCAACCTCAGATCCACTACTTTTCTTCACCTGTGCATCTTGACAAGCAACCCTCAACCATCCATATCTCCCTTCCCCCTTCCCCACCGCATCAATTGTTCCCCTCCCCTCTCCCCCTGGTCTATCTATAATCTTCCGCGACGTGGTCAAGCCGCAGGGACGATGAAGGCTTGTAACGACTGGCCGCCATGAACTGCAATTACTTCCAAGCGGGGTTCCCTTGCATCTGGGCGTCTGCACGTATTTGACTCTTGCTGTCGCATCAGTATACTCCCTTCCGTCGTCCCTTCTCTGCCAATCCTTCTCCTCCTCGACCAGCTTTCCTGCAGGTTCGCGCTGGATAACCGCATGCTCTTGCGATCATGTGACTCCGGTATACGCCCCCCCGGTCGGCCATCATCGAGTCGTCTGATCCCGCCCGGGGCTTCTGCAGGCCTTGACTGCGATAATGACCACCCGGTGTGCTCGAGGAAATGAGCTTGCGGTGGAACGCTGTCGATTTCTGGTCAGACACGTTCAACCTGCTGCTGCACGCGCGTTGGCTGTGGCCCGCCATCATCTTTTGCAGATGACAGAGAAGGAGAGAGAGTGTGTGTGTCTGTGTGCCTCCAAGTAGAAGAGGGGATGTATCACTTTCGTCCTTCCTTTTCGTCACTCTCTTGGTTTTTCCTTCTTCAGGGATTTTTCATCCTTATTTCTTTTTCTCTCCCAAACATTAAATTTCGCTGCTGTCATCCGTCTTTTCTCTCTCTTTTTGCTTATTTTATCTGCGACGCTTCTTTTGCTCTTTTAAACCGATCGTCGCCCCCTTTACATCTCCTTAATCTCGTTGAATATCCGACAACGCATTGCCCCTCAATTTGCCTCCTACGCTCCAGACTTGACTTGGGATTCCATGTTGGTGCGAGTGGCCCAGGCAGCCGAACACGCTGCTGCTTCGCTGTGCGACAAACATGGACCAACCGCGGCATTTTGACGACTTGGCGGACGAGCTCATTCAGGACATCCTTTCGTTTCTTCTGGGCTTCGAATATCTCTCCCTCGAAGCCTCCCCCACGACTTCGCACGGTTCCTCGACTCCACTGAATGCCCGATCCCCCCATGTATACGGTGAGAAGTCGGAGTTGGACCGGTTCCGACTCGTCTGCCGAAGGTTCATGCGCATCGGCACACCGCAGAAATTCCCTCGCTTTGTGCTGCGGTTCTCATCGGATGGATTCCGGAGGCTAGAAGAACTTTTGAGCATGCAGCTAGCCTGCCATGTTAGAAATTTCACGTACATGGTGCGACCCTTCTACCAAGGAAGCGGTACCGTCTCTAAAGACCCGTCATCGTTGAGTACCAGGAAAAGCTGATAACCGTCTAGGTTGGCCCAATGTTCTAGAGACGGTTGATACAGACAATTTTCCCCTCTCGTCGACCCATCGACATCGACTTCACGACCAGAAGCGTATCGTCGAGGCGAGTCACGATTTGTTATTCTTGCGCCGCGCGATCGGAGCATTCACATCCCTGCAGCAGGTCAAGTTGCTACGATTGCAGGATGAGGCGGACGAGCAAATGCTGGATTGGATTCACGAACACTCATTGGGCGGAACAACTCGACTAGACTGGGAGCCAGCGTGTACCAGAGCCGTCACCAATTTGAGCATCGCGCTCTTGGAGTCGAATTGTGATGCGGTTAGATTCGTGGGACCACAGATCAGCCCGGAGGCGACTGCGAAGCTGTTACAAGCCCCATCAACCAGTCTTGCTGCATTGGGCGCTCGACTGACGAGCCTAGACATCACCTTTTCTTCCACTCTGGATCTGTCCACGCGTATGGACACCTTATCCAACGTCTTCTATGATTTTTTCCTGGCCGCCAAAAACCTGACCGCGATCCACCTCGGCTTTCCGGTCCACGCGCCGCTCGACCTGCCGCTCGAACACATCTTCCATCGTCTGCAATGGAAGCGCCTCCGCACGCTGAGCATCCAAGGCTGGCGCCTGGGCTCCGACGAGCTGATGGCGCTCATCCGCCGCCACCGGCGACCGTTGCGAGATCTCCGGCTCGCCGGCATCTACCTCCGCCCAGGCGGACGCTGGCGCGACGTCCTCGTGCTGCTGCACGACGAGATGGACCACCTCGAGCGCCTCGATCTCCGGGAGATCGATTACATGAACCACTTCGACGCCTACGCCCACGGCCACCACAGCCACAACCATCATGCACCCACCGCACCCAACGGCAACAGCACCGGTGCGGCTGGTGGCTTCCACACGCCGCCGCCGACCCTCGCCATCGTCGTGCAGCCCACGCCCCACTCCCCCTCGCGCGACGCCGTCCTGAACGTGGATTCCCTGTCGTTCGCGCCGCGCGGCAGCACGCGGCGCTCCTTCGACCGCGCCACCCTGGAGCAGTTGCGCACCTACACCCCCGAGGATCTGGGCGACACGGGCCTCCGCGTGCGCCAGGACCAGTGGTTATTCTGGAAGGCGTGGGTGCTGTCCAGTGCACGAAGTAATGTCCATCCGAGGGGTTGAAGTTAAGAACGTCTTATCTTATGTTTTTTTTTTTTTTTCTTTTTTTTTCAAGAACGAGATTTTCCCTTTCCTTTCTGTGTTTTGCAGTTGTATGTTACGGCGTAGAATTGAAGACGTGATACGTGGATGATAGTTGGATTCTCTGGGTGGTTCACGCTTGCAACATCTTCCGTACGTACCCGTGACCACTGGAGGCTGCAGTACCTACAGTCCAAGTCACAGTTGATTTCTGAGGCCAGAGGCCATTTCCGAAACAATGACCTGCGCAATTGGGTATCCCTACCCAACAGATACCCATTAGGTACTGTACATCTTCACAACGCATCCATGCCACTCAAACCAACCCACGTGGCCGAGTATGGAATAATCCTTCCCTCTGACTCAAGCCATCCACCCACCCAACCCACCAAACAAAACGAAATCAAGTAGTAATCCAAAAGAGATATGTCATGCATCGTTCATCATTACTACCTACCAACTTTGCTTCCGGCCCCCAAATTATCCAGTCCAAGTGAAGTTAGATACAATATATACTCGAATATGGAAAACGCACGCACTTTCTCTCTCCCGCTCTCTTAGAATGAAGATCTTTCAATGAAAAAAAAAAAAAAAAGGAATTCCTGCAAACCCCAATGCTGAAGGCCTACTACTACTCCACTCCGTTCCCATTCAAGCTCACCGCCGCACTACCCGGTTTCACCCCATTACTGCCGTTGGGCGTGGGGTTGGCCGTGCGCTCCCGCAGCCGGCGTCCCTCCATCAGCCCGCGAAGACCCCGCTTCTGCAGGCCGATGACGCTGCTGAGGTCGCCGGTCCAGATCTCGCGCTCGGGCCGGAGCTCAGCGTCCGTGTTGCGGCGGTGATGCGACGAGGAGCGGGCGCGGCCGGCGGATTCGCCGCCGCCGTACTCTGAGTCGGACTGGTCGAAGCTGGTGTTCGTCGAGGCCGAGGCCGAGGTGGCGGTGCTGGCGTTGCTCATCGAGTCCTCGCGGTCCCGTTCGCGCTCGAGCTCCACCTCCCGTTCGCGTTCGCGTTCCCGCTCGCGTTCCCGCTCACGTGCGCGCTCGCGGTCGCTGTGGCGTTGGCGGCGGCTGAAGATGTTGGTGTTGATGCGGAGAGGGATGCCGCGCGAGGTGGAGGAGGCTCCGACGCCGCTGGCGCTGCTGACCGTCGAGAGGGCGGCCGACGCGGTGGTGCCGTGTTCCGTGTCGGACGAGTCGGAGGTGAGGTGGCTTTGGGCTGCTGAGGAGGGTTGCGTGGTGGCGGTGGTGTTGGTGGTCGTGGTGGTCAAGGCAGAGGGGTCTTGCGCGGCAGCGGTGGCGGCCGCGTGGGCGCCGTTGAGGGTTTCCAAGGTGCCACCAAGCCCGCTGGCGAACCCGGTCCCACGGCCTCCTCCCGCGGCCATGGCGGCCGCGTTGAAGACGGCCGCGGCGTTGCGGCCGTCGAGCATTTGATGGAGGCGTTCGACGGTGGCTTCAAGGAGGCCGTCGACCTGATAGGGGCGGGCAAGTTGGAGGAGGGAGCAGAGAATCTGTGGGGTGCAGAGAGAGGAGCCCACGGCGGGAAGGGAGGATGTGTAGAAATAGTAGACGAGGACTTGGAGGGTGAGGTAAGTGTGAGGTAGGTAGAGTACACGGGGACGAGCGGTTGGCGACAGAGAATGCGCAGAGGGTATCTCGAGGTTCGCTAGTAATGATTTAGAGGTGACGGAGCGGTTACTGACAAGCGTGCTGGCGTTGGAATAGTTGCTGTTCTGACCGATTGAGGGGGTGATGGTAATGCTTGAGTTGCGGCTGGGATACATGGCAACCGCAGGACGAAGAGTAGCAGGGTCAGAGACTCCCCCATCGCAGGATTCGCGGAGTAGTTGAATAAAGTAGGGACCCCATCGGCGTGTCAGGATGCGCGAGTTGACGGGGATGCGTTCCCCTCCCACCGCTTGGAGCTCCATATCTGCCATTTCAGGTAGCGAGTGGGCGAGACGGCCTAGTTCGTCTGAGGCTACAGAGAACGGTCGTCCTCCAGAGGTCAATTTGGTGAGCTTCGACTGGAGAGAAGCCGGTACAGACGGCGCACTGTAGGAAACGTAGCCCGAGGTAGGCGCAGTCCGGCACGCATTGTTGTAGAGACCGAAAGCCTCCAATTCTACCATGCACACGTGTGAGAAGTTGATACGCCGGTGGTTATAATCTTCCACCAAGCTGCGTTTCCGGTGGCCCAGAATAACAAACGTATTTCTTCGCGACCATAGGACTCCGCGGTTCCAACTACCCTGACCGAAGACCGATCCGCCAGCATCGATTCGACCCCAAGTGAGAGTCTTCAAGTCCAGTGCCCAGAGAGCATATTCCTGCTTCGAGGAAGTCAGATAGGTACCACTGACAACGAAATGACCATTGATGACGCCTCCGTTGGGGAACCTCAACCCCGGGGGCGAGGCCTGACTTTGCATGGGTTTCTCGACCAAGCGACCGTCCGGCAAGCGTACTTGAAGCTCCAACTTGACATCCAGAAAGTTGTAATTAGAGTAAATAAGCATAGGGCATCCCTCGACCTGGGAGTCCTCAATGGGCTCCTGTGCATCTCGATCCTCAGCCGCAGAGCCAATCTCCGAGACACTCATGCCCAGCAAGGGAGCAACCACGCTGCGGTAAGCACCACAGCTGCGGCCAAGCGTGCTAGTGCTCATCCACTTCAAACTCCGAAGGTTGAAGACACTGATCTGCTCGATATAATGATTGGAACTATCTTGTCCTCCGACCACGACCATCTCGGCACCCCCAAAACCATCAATATCCACTCCGATCGTGCCCTGGTGCGGATTCGAAGACGCCGGGTTATGGTGTATAGCCGAAAGAGGTGCGGTGGCTGAAGTGAAATGGGCGCTGGAGGGCAGAATCGTCGCACAGTGTGCATAGCGACCCTGGGGGGAATCGATGGCCGGGACGCGGGTCCAGGTCCGGGTGGGCACATCAAAGATGTGGATGTCTGACATGACCACGACTTCCGGTTGAGCATCCTGACCCCCCGCTCCCCCGCTCGCAGCAGCAGGGTCCTTGGACACATTGAGAGCAGGCGACATACCGCCATAGCAGACGAGTTTATGGTCCCCCAGGGCGCAGACACTGTGAAAATACCGCGGGCGGGGGATATCGCCGGTCGCCTCGATCTTGGTCCAGTGACGCCGGATCAAGTCCAGCTCGTATATGTCCGACGTCAACTGCGGACGGCTCTTGGAGAGCACCCGGCCTCCGAACACGTATAGCTTATCGCCTAAAATGGTTGTCGTTGCGCCCACAAGAGGGTGCGGCTCTCTGCCGGTGGTCCGACGGACATTGCATACCAGGCCTGACAGGTTGATCGGACCGGAGTTGGAGGATTGCGGCTGCTGTTGGGTTTGCTGAAGTCGAGGCGAGATCCCCGTCGCAGATGGGTCGTCTCTGCCTGTATCCAAGAAGCCCAGGCTCGACTGGCTTCGGGACATCATCTTGGAGGGTATTTCCGAGGTCTGTTTACCTTCAACCCGCAGGAAAGATGAGTGAGCGCCTTGTAATCGAGGAGACCGCTCGGTAGAACTTGGTCGCTATCGTAACTCTTTGCGCGTATCGTAGGAGAAAGTGCCGCCCGCTTGTAGTACCCAGGGACAAGGGTTGCTTTTCCGGGGATATGGCGTTTAACGAGAGGAAGGGAAAGGGTCGAGGCGATCGAGGATCATCACAGTCGTAAAAGAGGGTTAGACGCCACCCTTGCGTGCCACAGCAGCACAGACCTAGAAAGAAATTTTGACAGCAACGTTGGTGGGAAAGCGGTCGGGTGATCTTCGACGTCTAAATGGGACTGGGGGCAGTGCGACCGGAGGAGGGATGATCAGGGGGGGGGGAGGGGACAGGCGGGCGGAAAGTCGAACTCGATCGGTATCGGTGACTACTGTCCCCGCTGCGGAGGAGAACGGAACCAGATAGTCCAGTTGTTTCCTTATCAATGAGATAGACAATGCTTGTGAGGGTGTGACAAATGCTGCGAGGATCACCACGACCTCAGCACAAATTTATTGTTCGAATTGATGGGGGAAGAGATAGAAGGATTAAGATTGCGAGAAGCGACCCTATGAATAAAAAAAGGCGGGTGGGGAAAAAGGGAAAGGAGAAGGAAAAGGAAAAGGAGGAGAAGGATTGATTCCAGAAAGGAAGGCGGTCTGTCCAACAAACTACGGTCCAGGCACGTATTGTACAAGACCGACACATGGAAAGTCAATTGCCTTTTTACTATGAGTATCATCATCATCATCATCATAATCATCACAAATGTCATCTACACAGTTCGCATGAATGGGTCCTCGGATTCCCACACCCACACCCCCAACATCTAGTCACCACCAGTCCACTACCACGCAGCCACCTGTCCTCCAATGCGGCTCAGCTCAGCGGTGGGCTGCCGGTGCAGTGGTTACTCAAACAATCCTCATCCATACGAACCACTGGCCCCCATTTCACATACAGAGAAGTTCTAGACAATGGCAACATGTGGCTTACCGTCAGCTGTTTCTGACCTCAGAAACAAGCCCCTCTGCCTCCCATATGAGGTGAAGTGAACTATGCAGGACGACATAGCAACGACCTGATGTTGTTATCGCCACCCGGATGGACCCAGACGGCCAACCATGGCTCCAATCCTCCCTTCCGACTGTGTGCGGGGACTGGCAGCTCGTCCCAGGAACCTACTGTACAGCCTGCAGAAACACCACAGACTCCAGCAGATACTACTGGCCAGGCTGGGTTCCTGCATGCATAAAGATCAACTTCCTGCAGCCGGCCTTGAACTACTCCTCGCTACCCCATCTGGAACCATAGGGTATAAAATATTATCTCATATTTTTTCATAACTTTCGTATCAAATCTGTCTCCCTTTTCTCAGCACCAGTCCTGTAATCGAACTGCACCACTGCAAACATCCTTCCAATCTTCGGCTGAACTCGACATTTTTGATTTACTGCTTCAGGTTGGTGAAACGAAGGTAACTTTCGCCACGAGTTAGTAAAGCCAAGAATTGTCAGGCTGGGGGCCAAAGGGTACTCACGGCTTGACAATGCGGATGTCGCCGAACTTCTTCTGGGCCTCCTCGGTGGAGACGGGGGGAGGGATGACAACGTCATCGCCAGGAGTCCAGTTGATGGGGCAGGTGACGCCGTGCTTGTCGGTGGTCTGGAGGGCATCGATGACACGGAGGACCTCAGCAGTGTTACGGCCGGTGGAGGCGGGGTAGGTCATGATGAGACGGATCTTCTTCTTGGGGTCGATGATGAAAACGGAGCGGATGGTGAGAGCCATGCCTGGGGTTCTGTTAGCGGACGGGCAGCCAAAACGAAGCTCGGAAGAACCAAATACACACCCTTGGAGTCAACATTGGTGGTGTCCTGGTAGTCGACCATGTCGTACAGGTAGGCAACCTTGCGCTCGGGGTCGGAGATAATGGGGAACTTGAGGTTGGAGCCGGTGACCTCGTCGATGTCCTTGATCCAGGCGTGGTGGGACTCGGTACCGTTGGCACTCAGACCGATCAACTTGACACCGCGAGCAGTGAACTCGGGCTCGAGCTTAGCGAAAGCACCAAGCTCGGTGGTACAGATGGGAGTGAAGTCATCCTGTTCCAATGGCGCATGGGTTAGTCACCGGTGCCCTAACAATATAGTTCGGAACTCCAATCACTCACGGGGTGGGAGAAGAGAACAGTCCAGCTGTCGCCGATGAAGTCGTGGAAGGTGATGGGGCCGTTGGAGGAATCAGCCTCGAAGTTAGGGGCCTCAGAGCCGAGACGGAGACTATTTGAGAAGAGCCGGTCAAAATTGGCTTGATCTATACAAACACGGTCAAGGTGAGCAGCGGGTCAACTTACGGAGGAGCACGATCCTGAGCCATTGTGAATGGTATGGTAGAGATTTAGGGAGGATGCGGGTAGAAGTGGTGAGAAGGAGGGAGGGAGTGAGTGAGTTGAGGTACGAGGGGAGCAGGGGGGGAAAGAAGGATGAAAGAGAGGCTAAATAGTTGCGGGTGCCGTGGACAACATCCCCGAATTCGGACACACTCTCTGGTTTCCCCTCAATGCTGGAGGGCTGAGAACTGCCTGCCCCTCCATGTTGGAACTGGAGGGAAACCCCCCTCGATCACGCAATCTGCCACCGCTTCTGGGGCAGAACACAGTCATTGGTGGGGAATGAGCTCATTCTGGGGGGAGCTGATGGCGGACTGTGGCGCTAGTCCCGTTCAGGCAAGGAGGGGCTTATCAGCAAGAACCATGGGACGGATGGCTAACCGTGGAGTCTGGACACTGGCTGGGCACCGGCACTCTTTACTTGATATAGTATGTAGCAGTTGACACCTATCTTAAGATGGAATTGCACGCGGAAGTCCTCAGAAACCCCTCGATAACCTGTATAATCTGAGAACGCTCATCTACCTGCCTAGTCACCTGCTCTGATAATGTCCTCAACTCTCTAAGCACTCGACTTCAGACCTCAAAAGCCAACAGTTTAGCGAAAGCCCCATCAGGTCTGCGGGCTAGTCCGCGTGGATGTCCCACTTCGACCACCCGTCCGCTGTCCAAAACCACGACCTGGTCAAAGTCGAGTAGAGTCTGGATCCGATGAGCGACCATGATCACCGTGCAGTCTCGAAACAACTCGCGGATGAGCTTCTGCACTCGAGCATCTGTCTCCTTGTCCAGGCTGCATACAATATGTGGGTCAGCGTGCGAAAAAGCAGAATGACAGAGATGAACAAAGACTATACCTGCTCGTCGGCTCGTCGAGAATCAGAATCTTGCTCTTCTTTAACAGAGCCCGTGCCAGACAGAACAGCTGCTTCTGGCCTTCTGACAGGATGCTCTCGTCTAGTTTGGCTCCGAAAACCTCTTCGTCACTGTTGCAGCCCTTGTGATGCGCCGCCAGTGCATCCCACACTCCAACGGAGCGCAAAGCATCAACAATGTCCGCGTCCGTAGCAGCGTTCGACGGGTCCGCATTCTGCCGGATAGTCCCTGGAAATAGGAAGGGCTCTTGACTGAGACTGCTGATGCGCTGGCGAATCGAAGATCGGGAGATAAGTGAGATGTCTTGTCCGTCAATCAGAATCTGCCCAGACACAACCTCGTTAAGGCGAAGTAGAGAAAGTGCGAGACTGCTTTTGCCGCTGGTATGTAGTGATTCGCGGTCAGCTAACGTCGAAATGAAACCCGAGATGATGCTCGGAAACACTGCAACTCACCTTCCAGTTCTACCACATAGCCCGATCCTCTCCCCACCACGGAAGTGAAGGCGAATGTCGCTCAGCACAGCGGTCGCTGACTCGGAGGTGTCATACGCAATGCTCGTATCAACAAACTCAATTTGACCACAACTGGGCCAATCCGCAAGTGGTTCATGAGTCTCAAGAGTTGGGTCTTCTTCAGTGGGGGTGTCTTCGGAAAACGACTTGATCCGAGCAATCGCACCCAGCGATGTTTCGAGCAGCGTCCAGTTCTGGATCACCTCCGAAAGGACTTGACCTAGCTCGACCATCAAGACGAGAGCAATACCCAGCAAACCTGGGTTGACGTGATGACGAACGCCGACAGCTGTACCGACCATAATGACTGTTAGGGCAGCAACGATAAGATTCAGCACCAGTGAGAGCCAGCGTTGTATGCACAGGAGAAGATAATAAGGTTTCTGGGCCGTATCAAGCATAGCAAGCATCCTAGACACGGCCACGGGCGTCCATGAGAAGGCGCGGATGGTGGTCACTCCAGAGAGAGACTCGAGGAAGTGGGTGTATAAGGGGCTCTTGAGCTCGATTCTAGAGTGAATCAGTACGACAGAATCGAGGCATCCAGGAAGCCAAAGCTTCAGCAAGGAGAAGGAAGGTAGAACAGATGGAACTCACTCTAACAACCTTAGTTGGCGAGATGTGCGCAGATAAAATCGTTGAAGTAGGCCCAGCAGCGCGATGAGAAATGGCAGAGCTGCAGCGATATAAGGCAAGGAAGCGATGGTAATGGCGCCTTGAGCGACGGCACTGAAGAGCTCTGAGTTCAAAGACGTCAATATGAAAGTGACTCCATCTTGTTCATGAGCTGTTTACTTACGGAACCCTAACGAGATGAACCCACGGGGCAGAATCATGTCTACTAGACGCATGTCTTGGCTGAAGCGAGTTACAAGAGCTCCAGTTTCGACATTTGATAAATAAGACAAGGGAGCACTTGAGATTGTTAGTTCTCAGTCACCGTGGCCTTTCCCCATCTATGAGATAAAAGCTCACCTCATGCAAGCGCGGAGCACAGTAGAATGAAGGTGTTTCGAGGCAGCCGGGACAATGATGACCCATGTCCAGCTGAAGAGTTGCATCTACTGTCAGCGCAAGTACTAGAGACGAATGAGGATTGAACATACAATATAGCAAGCGCAAGCGAGCTTGCTTCGACTGCGGCCAATGCCGCATATATTCCCAGCCAGTATCCTGAACGCGATCCTGAGGCACTGTCGTTGCTGCTCGACCAACGTTCCACCCAAATGTCTACTCAGACGTGAGCGTGTCATGATAAATAGAATATTGTAAGTAAGGGAGGGGATGACTCACAGAGAAATCCGCCAATGGCTGACTTGACAGTCAACAAAAACACAAAGGTGGCTACTCTCAGCCAACCCAGACTAGAGAAGTAAAACTTGTACACAGAAGTGTCGGTTGTCCGCCGGTCGCTATCAGAAGGATCTGAGACGGTTCCAGCGTCTGCAGTGATCGTCGTGAGCTCAGACTGTGGCTGAACAGTATTGGTCGCTTCTGGGTTACCTAGTCGCCCTGTGCTCAAATGAAGCTTGTTAATGTAACCTCCCATGTGACTTTGAAGCTGGGAATATGTGCCATGCTCAAGAACTTCACCATCATTGCCCAGAACAATGATGAAGTCGGACTGCGGTAGGTGCTGAGCTATGTTCAAATTAGCAACGACTCCGCAGTTGAACATGTAAGGCCGTCATTTGACGAAGATTCTTACTGTTGTGGGTGGTCAGGAAAATGGTACAACCCAGCTGACGTAGCAGACCATTCGGGCCAAAGACATTAGTGAACACCTGCTGGGAAGTCACATTGTCAAGACCACTGAAGACGTCATCAAAACAAGCGATGCGTTTGCGAGAATAGAGAGCGCGTGCGATGGCCTGTTGATGTTAATAATGGGCTTGTATTCAAGTCCTTGTCAGGCAGTTTAGTAACGAACTATTCTTTGCCTTTGCCCTCCGCTCAGTTTCGCCCCCTTGCTGCCTACAAGCGTCCGGTCTTCCGCTGGCATTCTCCCAATATCAAGGTTGAGCGCACATGCTTTCAAGATCGTGTGATACCATCTTTCGTCAAATGAGGATGATCCGCTGTCGCCCACAATGTTATCCCGAATTGATGCATTGGCAAGCCATGGCATTTGCTCGCAGAACGCTATGTCCGGATGATTGATAACGAGCTTTCCATCCAGTACAGGCGTCTCACCGGCAAGACCTTTCAAAAAAGTGGACTTACCACTACCGACGGGACCGACAATCGTGACGAGGTTTCCTCTATCAGATTGCTCGAGGGTCATGGTAACACCAGATTTGTCCATTGACGAAGACTTCCATCCAAAACGGACGTTTTCCAGGGAGATATGCATGGCGGCTTGCTTTAAAAGCGGGACAGTGGTGGGGGAAGAGAGAGCAGAGAGCTCAATACCGGATAGACTTGAGGATGGTGTTGCTGGGCTTGCTAGCAGCGGAGCTAATTTCCTCTTCTCTGTAAAAAGCACATTAGCTTGGGATGCAACCTGGGAATTGAATGAAAAACGTCAAGAACACTCACCAATGCGACTCGGTTGCCTGAGAAAGTCCTGTATCCTATGTAAACATCCGATTGATGCAAATGTATCTGGGATCGCCAACAGAAGTTGCTGGAGCGGATTGACCAGTAAGTTGACCAATGAAAGTGATGTGATGGCTTGCGAGACATGGAACCCCCCGGAGCCATTTACTGCAGCTACTATACCGTAAGCTGCAAATGTTGCAAGTTGGCCAACGATCGACGGAAGGTTGACTGGATCGTTTTGTGTCAGTCCTAGTTATAGCAGTCTGAGGACATACATACCCATGCATACACGGATTGTCTGAATCCGGCGGAATCTCTTCGAGATAGTGAGTTCTTCCTCACGCAAAGCATCAATCATTGTTCCCATAATCTCGGACAAACCAAGAAACTTCGCGTTCCTGATAGAACCAAGAATAGCGGAGGTAAAGTTCACGCGCTTCTCTGTAGCCTGCAGCCACGTCTTTTGCCTGGCAGTGACGGCATTGCCCATGCCGAACGACGCTGCCGTGAAGACTATTGCGAATGATCAGCCATGTTTTGCACGAAACGCGCACAATTTATCTGGGAAGGCTTACTCATTACTACCACGAAAGGAGCGATACAGACAGCACCCACTTGGGTCTGCAGGAGCCAAGTGGCCAGGCCCAGCTGTAGGACATTGGCCCATGTCTCGCATACTGTAGACAGGAAGTATTCGGCAAGCATCTCAATGTCGGTGCCCATAAGGGACATGGCACTGGATTCGTCTGTGGTGCCCAAGGGAAGATTCATCATATGTTCATAAGTTAAAGCCATGAGGCCACCTCGAAGCATAGTTGTAGCACGGTACCCTAGATGCTGATAGCTCGCGGTGAACACCTAGTGAGATGAGTTAATAAGCCATTCGCTTCACAAGATACGCCGAACGCCCAGCCATATTTGAGAGACTCACAGCAACCCCAACGAAGACAATCGCGGTAGCCCCAATTAGACCGTAGGCCATGTCCCGGGCGAGCGAGTCGGTTCGCTCCAGAACGGTCACGATCTTTCCCACCAGGAATGGCTGTGCAATACTGAAACCTACTACACAGAGACGGGGGAAAGCAATCCCCGCGATCTCCCATCGCAGGCATCTAATGACAGCCAGGAACAAAGCATTTTTACGACTCTGGTTGCAGCTTGCCCAGGAATCAGCGAACCGGGTGGACAGATCACGAGACTGGAGTTTTTCGTGAATGGTGGGCAGCGCATCGCTCGTGAGTATGATTGAGTAGCCATTTCGCAAGAGGCTGTTTAACCATGTGAATAAGCCTCGACTGAACGGACCACTCACGCTCTCCCCAGACTTGGCTTTCTCGCTTGGTACAAGCCATTTCCGTTTTCCAATATTCTCAAGTATCAGTAAGACTAGCTTGATGGCGAGGGATGTAGAAAGACAGGCGGAGTATGGCTGGCTATCGGATGATAAGCAAGAGGTGCGTACACGGGCAATATCGAATAGCAGAGTTGTTAACAGGTAGGCAGTGACAAGGAACGACGGCCGGATGGAACGAACATGCTCCAGATCAACAATAGCCACGAGAACAAGTGCCGCTACAAGTTCGAGAACGGCACCCGCGAGGGACGTATGCTTCTGGGGAGCATGCTCGGTTGCGACAAGTACGAGGAGGGAAATTTGTATGGCTGCTAAGATAGCAGCGAGAGACTGCGTTCAATGCTTGGTTAGTCCTCAACCTGCTCAAACAAGCATCTGGGAATCTCACATACTAAGATTGGGAGACGTAGACTAGAGGAAAGAACTTTAGGAGATCGTTGGTAAAGCTGGAAAAGCCTGAATGGTGACAAAAGGAGAAAGCAAGCAGCCGGGGCGATAGTCAAGATGGCTGCCTCGAATAGAGCGGTGAAGTCAAAGCCTCCGCGACAACCTGGTCGAATGACTGGACCGAACAGACTGTCGCCGCATAGATCCGTGGCGGAGGTAGAGCCCATGGCCGCACTCACTCTCTTGAGATTGACCTCTGGTAGCACTGTCAAGTGCAATCATGCGCAGTCATGCTGACAATATGAAAGCCATGGAGCCCATGATTAGTATAAGTTCTAGCCTGGGATGAGCTTATCACGCTTAATCTTGCTAAGTCTTAGCTCCAATGACCCCATCGATGTCCAGACCATCTCTTATCAGGGATTGGTAGTTGATCAAGTTCTCCGGCGGGGATCCGATGCCAACACGGCAGCCCAAATCAGGTGTTCCCGCTTCGATGAGGTGCATCCCTTCTATAAGTGTTCTATAGCTACCTCCTCTGCTCAGCCTCAACCTATATCTTGATGTCTCTGCCATGCATTCTCGGTGGACCTTGTGGTCTGCGATAGTCTTGAGGTAAAAAAAAAAAAAAAAAAAAACGGAGTCCCGAGACTGAGTCTCCATGTACTGAATCTCATTGATGGCGCGGTAGCAAATGCAACGCTATGATTCGTGGTGGGTGAGTTCTTGTTTATGCCATTTTGTCTACTGCACATATCCATATCTCTGTTGCTTGGATTATACCCAAGAGGGAAGAGTCATAGTGTGCATGTCTGGTGCATTAGAGTCGGCTGCATCCAGCTGCATACAATGCAGGCACTTGGCATGTGCTCAAAGTATATGTCGTGCTGCTTATACTAGTCGTGGTCGCTTGTATATTACGTGCAGTATAAGATCAACCATCAACCTTGAACCTCCAGAATACCATCAGGAGCATTTGGGCCACTGCCTGTCATGAGAGACGATCGTAGCGCTTGGAACGTGGTCCGAGTAATGTATCCACGCCAGACACTGCAACAATTCGGCCAAACTGGAGGGTATAGATAGGAGTGCACGTGATGATCCCCGAGAGTTCGGGATAAGGAGCGGGCGGTGAATTCGCCCGTCCGAAGGTGTGTTTAGACGCGTCTGAGTTTCCGTGTTACGGCGATCGCCTCTGCCTCCGTCCTATAGCTCAGCTCCTCATCCTCCCCCAATTCACCTCCACACTTCCCCGTCTTTGTTTCTCCCTCTGGCTTTTGTGGATTGTTTGACACTGGTGGTTCAGTTCTCTTCCTTTCTTATCTTTCATAGGTCTCTCCTTCTCCTCCGTCAATCAACTGTCCTGGCTTTTTTCGCCCGCATTTCCTCTCTGTTCTCTGGACAGCACACCATGCCTCCCCAGCGGAAGCGGAAGTCGGAGAGCGCGTCCCTCGCCGAAGAGAGTGCCCCAGCTGCCAAGAGAGTACGCTCACCATCCATCTATCCCTTCCCACCACACGATTCGAGCTCCAACGCGAGCAGGATCGCGATGAGGGGCGGCCCGTGCCTCTTATTCGTGCGCGTCGCCCGCCACTGGAAATGCTCTTCTGCTTCTCCAAACCAATTCCCATCATCAATCCAAACTAACATTATATTTTTACGGGCAGGTTGCGCCAGATACGCCAAACGACAGCGAGAAACGAAAGAGAGGTCGCCCCAGGAAGTATCCCGAGGGTTCGACTCCCAAGCGCCCGGATGGCCCCAAAAGAGGTCGCGGTCGGCCTCGTAAAGACCCCAACTCTGGTCAGTGCCTTCTGCACAAAACTCCTGCTTCTACGGGTCACTGCCCAGCTTAAAGACGAGTTGCGGGCAAACACAACGTTGGTCCGTCCACACTGAGCCGTCGACTAACTTTGCAACAGTCTCCACTCCCTCCAAGCCCAAGACACCCAAATCGGATGGCACTTTCGGCCGGGGTAGGCCTAGGAAGTCGTCGCCGAACTCGAAGCCGACATTGACGCCTTCGCGGAACGGTACCAGCAAATCGACCCCCAAACAATCTAAAACAGAATCGCCAGAAGTCAAGTCCGCTGCCTCAGCCAAGTCTACTGCGTCGGCCGAGTTGCCTACCCCAGTCAAGGCTACTTCGGGACCCTCGTACTGGTTGATGAAGGCAGAGCCGGAGAGCCGTATGGAGAAGGGTGTTGATGTCAAGTTTTCTATCGATGATCTCCGCGAACGCACGGAGCCAGAGGCCTGGGATGGTAGGTCTGCCTTGCTGTTGGCCAATCCTGCTGTCTCAATGCTAACACTTCAACAGGTGTACGGAACCCGTCTGGTGAGTAGTGAGCGAGAGCTTTGGCACAGGTATCAGCAACTGACTCTCTGAACAGCGCAGAGACACATGCGGGCCATGAAGAAGGGTGACCAGGCCTTCTTCTATCACTCCAACTGCAGAGTACCCGGAGTTGCCGGCGTCATGGAGATTGTGGAAGAACATTTTGTCGATGGTGAGAAGACCTACCCCAGGTGCCAGATGGTTGGCTGACGGTGATGTAACTTCAGAATCGGCCTTTGATCCTGCCCACCCCTACTACGACGCCAAGTCGAAGCGCGAGAAACCCAAGTGGGAAGCGGTCCGGGTGGAGTTTCGACGCAAATTCAAGAACCTCGTGGCCCTGAGTCAGCTTAAGGAACACATGGCTCCTGGAAAGCCGCTGGCGAACCTTGAGATGCTGAAGCAGTCCCGGCTGAGTGTGTCGTCTGTGAGACCCGAGGAATGGGAGTTCATCTTGGGGCTTGCTGAAGAAGAGGAAGTCGAAGATAAGGAAGCCGAGACGACCGAGACGCCTGAGGCGGCCGAAGCAAACGACGCCAAGGAAGCGACTGAAGCGACTGAAGCGACTGAGTCGACTGAGTCGACTGAGTCTCCTAAGGGCGACTCTACTGAAAAGCCCGAGGAAGCGCCGCAACCAAGCGAATAAACTGGTAAACTTATTGTATGTCCTTTCAGAGCAGGTTGGGGGATGAACTTTCGGGTCATGGGTAACATCACGTCGGTAAAGCCGGATTTATGTACAATCAATGGGCGTTTCTACAAGACATTTTTCATTTGTGGATCCCATGATTTGTAAACTGTAAGAAGTGATCCCTTGCTATTGTGGTTGTGAAGCGAGGCAGCATTTTGTCAATCATATCATGGATGGCTGCTGGGGTTGCAGTCTCGGTTTTATTGGCGTCTCCGCCGCATCCGCGGTTGGAGTAGATGGGAGACACTGGACAGCGATGCATACCCCAACACTGACGCTGATTGGATATTCCCAATGCAAACTGAGCATGTACGAGTCGAGTCAAGACTCTGAGGGGGTTGCTTCTTGTCTTGGGGACTTTGCCAGACCCGATTGTGAGTGTGATCAAAGCAGACCACAATTCCATTCAAGTGATATTGACTGAGTACTTGATAGTAATAGTTATATTGTAAGTTAATAAATACTATGTATATAGCTGGGCCGGGAAGAGCAAGTCTATCCGAAGAGGGGCGACTTGGCTCGAGCACGACAACGCTGATTCGTTGGGATGCGGCTGTTATCGCCTCCAGCGGGGATGGCGAGCCTGAAGCCTCAGGAACCCAGCGGTGCAATTGCGGGGACTGCTTCAAGGTTAGCTTCGATAAGCCACTCACTCACTCACTAAAGCTCCAGCTCCTCCAAGGTTATTATAAAGTCAACCTCCCCTCTAACCCACCCCCATCCTCGATTGTCCTCTACCCCTTCTCTTCTTCCCCTCCCCTCCACGGTCAATGCCACGTCTGCCCCTCCTCTCTCCCCTCTGCATCGCCTCTCGACTCCCCCGCCTTGGTTGTCGTCAGCTCCCTCTCTTCTCTCCAGCTGCACCTCTCCGCTCTCCTCTCTCCACTCCTTGCCGCACTCTATCTCCCCTCGTACCCTGCCACTCCCTCCACAGTACCCCATCCAACATGACCAGCAGTAACGTGAGTGTGCAATTGACTGCGCCCAATGGGCGTCAGTATGACCAGCCCATCGGTCTGTTCATCAACAACGAATTCGTCCCCTCCAAGTCGGGCGAGAAGCTCGCCTCCATCAACCCTTCGTAGGTTATCCGCAATAACCCATGCGACGGCGGAAGCTTGTGCTGATCGAACGTCTAGCGATGAGAAGGAGATTGTCTCCGTCTACGCTGCTGATGCGGAGGACGTGGATGTCGCCGTCAAGGCGGCCCGGAAGGCTCTCAAGGATCCGTCGTGGAAGCTGCTGCCTGCGACGGAGCGCGGCCACTTGTTGCTGAAGCTGGCGGATCTGATCGAGCAGCACCGGGAGACACTTGCCACTATTGAGACATGGGACAACGGTAAGTGGCCTTGTTCCGGCGGCAGCAGCAGCATGCAAAGTCTCTGGGTGGTGATATTGACCGTTTCCAGGCAAGCCGTACTCCGTCTCCTTAAACGACGATCTCGGTGAGGTCCTTAGCTGTCTCCGGTACTATGCCGGCTGGGCGGACAAGATCCATGGCCAGACCATCAGCACCACTCCGGCCAAGTTCGCCTATACCCTCCGTCAGCCCATCGGCGTGGTCGGCCAGATCATCCCTTGGAACTTCCCGCTGGCCATGGCCGCGTGGAAGTTGGGCCCGGCCCTCGCCTGCGGTAACACCGTGGTGATGAAGGCGGCGGAACAGACCCCGCTCAGCATTCTCTACCTGGCCAAGCTCATCAAGGAAGCGGGCTTCCCGCCCGGTGTGGTCAACATCCTCAACGGCTACGGCCGCGTCGCCGGTAGCCCGCTGGTCACGCACCCGGACGTCGACAAGGTCGCCTTCACGGGCTCGACTATCACCGGCCGCGAGATCATGAAGCTTGCCGCCGGCACGCTGAAGAACATCACCCTCGAGACCGGCGGCAAGTCGCCGCTGGTCGTGTTCGGCGACGCCGACATCGAGCAGGCGGCCAAGTGGGCGCACACCGGGATCATGTACAACCAGGGCCAAGTGTGTACCGCTACGTCGCGCATCCTGGTCCACGAGTCGGTCTACGACCAGTTCGTCTCCCTGTTCAAGCAGGAGGTGGCCACGACCAGCAAGGTCGGCGACCCCTTCGCGGACGACACCTTCCAGGGCCCGCAGGTCAGCCAGGCCCAGTACGAGCGGATCCTGTCGTACATCGAAGCCGGCAAGTCTGAGGGCGCGACGCTCGTGGCGGGCGGCGAGCCCCACAAGAACGTCGCCGGCAACAAGGGCTTCTTCATCGCCCCGACCATCTTCACCGACGTCAAGGACCACATGCGCATCTACCGCGAGGAGGTCTTCGGCCCCTTCGTCGTCATCTCCAGCTTCACGACCGAGGACGAGGCGGTCACCCGCGCCAACGACAGTACCTACGGGCTGGGCGCTGCCCTCTTCACTAAGGACATCGAGCGCGCCCACCGCGTCGCCTCGGAGATCGAGGCCGGCATGGTCTGGATCAACAGCAGCAACGACAGTGATTTCCGCGTGCCGTTTGGGGGTGTCAAGCAGAGCGGTATCGGTCGCGAGCTGGGCGAGTCCGGCCTGGAGGCTTACTCGCAGGTCAAGGCCATCCACGTGAACATGGGGTCCAAGCTTTAGGTTTTGCGAAATGAGCTGCTCCTGTACGATAAACAAAAAACGAGGAAAAAACAACACAATGCAATAAAACCAAAAGCAACAAGCAAAAGTCGGAAATATGTTTCTTATCGCCTTCTTCTTCAGTTCTGATGCGAACGAGACGCAGTAAAACAACGAGATGAAAAGGTAAGGGAAGAGGCAGCCAGATCATCGGGTCGTACAAATTACTCCTCGCCCCTCTCGCTCACAGTGACCGTGACCAGCCCAGCATGACTGGTGAACACCCAAATGTCTTGCCTTGATTTGCGCAGTACAGCATCTTCGTGTCTGTAAGAAGAGAACTAAGCATTGGGCGACGATGTGGCCTAGTCGGATTGGCGGAGCATACATAAGTTTTGTAGTTATTGCCAATCTTCTGATCGGATTGATGAGACTATTTTTGAAAATTCCTTCCTCTCTTTTTCCCTGCGCAATTTGTGGGGGAACTGTGAATCTGACTTCTGTGTTTCTTTATCCAACCCTCATGGAGAGACGTAGAACCGCCAGACGACGAAAATAGCGAAATGTATGTACTGTAGATCTAGGCCTGTGTATACGACCCGACATGCGAGATCTTTACGCTCAACACTACAGAATCTATACCGACAATGGACAACAAGACTACACCAAGAGAATCTCACAACAAAACTCACTGCCGGTGACAGAGACACGGACTACAGTAGGCTCATCCAACGCCTTATGCACTTTACCAGTACCCAAGTGAAGACACACACGCACGCACGCACAGAGCAAGAGACAGACAGAGAGAGAGAGAGACAGAGAGAGAGAGAGAGAGAGAGAGAGAGAGAGAGAGAGAGAGAGAGTAAAAAAGAACAAGTTACACAACCTCAGGGCTACATGCATGAATACTAAGAGCAGAGCAGAGCAGAGCCGATCCCCTTCGCAAATCCATCCGCTGCATGCTTACAAAACAGATAAACCCCCTGGCGGGCTGGATCTCATCTACATGCATCCCTGAGAGCCTAACACTTAGCAGTAATAGTGGTGGTGGTAGAGGCGGTAGTACAGAATACGAATGAGATCTGGGTACTCACATAACCTACATACTAACCTTCAGGACACTGGATACAACCGATGCACACGTAGGTAAGCACCTCCAATCGCCAACCAGCTGCAGCCTTGTATCCTCCAGTACCTCCTGTGAGCTCGAACCTGAGCCTACCCAGCTTATACTCAAGTTCTTTCCCACGCATGGTCAGATCAGCAGCAAACAAAGACAGCCGCACCGTTTGGTTCTTGGAAACCCTCGCGAAGAACAAAAGCAGAAGACCAACTTCTCCATCAAAACACAGCAGACACAGACATTCCGAATCATCCAACACCGCAAGCTCACGCAGCCTCAGGGACCAATTCAAAAGCAACAACCAACAACAGAAAAGCAAGAAAAGAAAAGAACCCGATCCAGCAGCATACACCCATGAAAAGTCCTTGTACAGTACAGTACACCCCCCACCCCCCCTTTCCCAACCCAACTTCTCCCCCAAGCATGCAAAAGCACTCCCCAAGCGAAAAATCCTTTCATGCACACAGGATGCATGGTGGAAGAAGCAAGGGGGAATGGGGAAAGCCCATATCCACCGTAGCACCCCCCTAAAAAAGGACAGTCAATCATCGAACCTCGATTCTGAGGTCGAGAAAGAGGATGCGGATGCAAGATAGATGCTTGCTTACTGTTACTGTTACTGTACTGTAGTTGCATGCATGCACTGCACTGCATATATACATGCATATATATATATGTATATAAATATATATATATTTATGTATGTATGTGTATGTGTGTATATTCATGCACAGTAACCGTACACTGTACACTGTAGGTGTTGGTGGGTGTGGGTTCTCTGCTTTTACACTGTTGGGTTAGAAAAGTTCTGGTCACTATCATTGAAGATAATCGGGAAGCTGGAAGCTGCAGGCTAGAAACTTGGGGGAGGCAGGTAATGTTTGCAGGTGTCAATGTACACATATGTAGACGGGTGGACTCTACCTTGCTTTGATCCAAAAGACGGACCTGGGGTGTCTTGTTGGGTACAGATATAGTTGCGTTTAAAAAGAGGTAAGCTGGAGCTGGAGACTCATACATATGCATGTTTTGCACACTTGGTTCGAAGTAAGAAACGGTATACTCTAGATTAATGCAAGCAGCTTCTCAGTAACGACTTCCTCACGCGGTGCACCCAACACCCAAAAGCACCCTACGTAACAGCATCACCAGCCCTTGAGGCATACCATTGCCTCGACCTTCATCTGTATTGTACTCACAGAACCAAGCTATATCAGCTACATCCACTGCACTCTCAGCTTCGAAGACCCTGAACGGACAAGCTCACATCTCCATACTAGCAATATAGATTAGAGATGTAAATTCGAGATGTAGGGAAAACTACCTTACTTCTTATAATCCTCATCCACCATTTCCACATCCTGATGCATGTACAGTTGAACTGGCATTGGCTCAGTTGCATACATGAGCTGCATAAAATGCAAACCCCACATCCACCCAGCCATATCCTAATACACGAGCACCTGACAAGCAACCTCTGAGACGGCGTTCTGCCCCAATGCAGTAGCTAAGGGAATGAAGCATGAAGAATCCAACATCGGGGGAACATGATCAGAAAATCATTGTTGTAGTACAATGCTAATTTGGAGTTTCGAGAAGACAGATTATCGTTCCGATTTCTTTGTAATCTGGAAGTGGTGATGGCTCTTGAGTTTTGTTCTTTTCTGAAATCCAATCGATGGTAATAGACAGTAGAGCTCACCGCAGCATATTGGTCTAGTTCTGGCCTCAGGCAATCAATCGACTTGCAACCAGCGATCCAGTACAGGCACAGCCTGACTACTCTGGTCAAACCTTTTGGACTAGTTAATTGCAATCTATAAACAGCATATGACGTTGTCATAGCAAAGGTAAAAAGTACCATCTCCTTAGTATCAATGCACAGTACCCTCAAGCATAAGCACGAGAGAGAAGGCGCATTGAACAGTCAAGGGAAGCATTCGACCCTCTCTCCAGCTCTCCAGCTGTCCTCCTACACTGCGTACTAAGTAGCAAGCAGTACACTGCATCCAAAGTAAAGAACGCTTCTCCTCAACATGCCCGATCTATACCTCTGAACTAATGCATGAAATTCCCAAAAGAACACAGATTTCCACCTCCCCGTCCACCAATAACAACAAACACTCCAACCAATTTTCACCTCAGTGGGCCGCACTGATTTGCCACCTGAGCAACTCCCTCCCCATAGGGTACGAATTAGGTACTCACGGCGAGGGTACACGCATGTGTAGCTTGCCCCTCACCCTCTCCCCGCCTCTGGATGCACATCTCAGGACACTAGTCGTTGGGCCATCTGTTGTGTCTGAGAGGGAGTATGTCGTGGCAGGATCCGACTGGGGTGAGGGATATGGCTCTCGGTTCGACGCAATCGACGCACTGTTTTGCTGACATACAGACCAAACCTATCTGAGTTACCCATCCCAGCATAACCATATGCGTCCTGTTTTTTTCTTACTTTGTCTTATGCTGATGCAGGCTTCGGTTGTACGGTGCAGCGAACTCGTTGAGGTTGACCACGCCATGATTCCAGTATTGCGGGCCCCCGATCTCTAGTCGAGCCGGTCAATGAAAGTGGGCCTGACTGGATCGGAATCAGTTTAGGTCGTCATACCTTGATTAAGTGCTATTCGATCAATCAATCAGTCAAGCCAGACACTGCGTGCTATACCGAAATTTGGCGGTATGATGGCGGTAAATTACCGTACAGCTGTAATACGGTCTGCAAGACATGGTACAGTACGTTTAGCTCCATACCGATTGACAGGGTATTCCACACCCTTTCCCCTCCCCCAAAGTCCTATCTGCAGTTGCTGCACCTCACCCCCATGTGAGCTGCGTTGTCATGCATGAAGAATCGATCATGTGAGGCTGCCTGGACCTAATCGGCTCGCACTGGAAATGGTGACTTGCTGCTTAAGTATCCAGGATGGTGCTTGGACGGTGTTTGGACTTCGAAACGCCAAACAAGAGGGCGAGAGCCCCCAAGAGCTGCACAAATCCAGAATCGATGTGATTCCTCATCATTCGCAACGGTCGGAGAATTTCTAGGCCAGAGTGCGGTAGGGAGTGTTGTCTTCTCGGGCATGATTGAGTGGTGTACTGTACACCGCATTTTCCACTCGCTCACAGACAGCGCGATTCAGTGGTCCACCTTGTAACTTATCTGTCTCGAATATCAGTCGTGTTTGCCTCCTGCAGGTACTGTCCTGTCCGTTTAGGTGATGCATCGCCGTTGAGCTGGCGTCTTCATTCCCCGCCGAGTACTGGCTATGAACCACCGCTCATTAAGGTTGCGCCCTTAGGTTTGTCTACTGTGCGCCGAACGACCCAATGTTGGGCGCTCTCCATCTGTCCGACCGTCAATCAATGCAGCGGCTGGCCATGCGCTGCATAGAGGCTTTCCCAAAGACTCCCCGGCCCCCATGGATTAATTCAGAATGACCTCAGTCTACCTCGCCCTTTTACTGCTTTGGGTTCATGATTAGCATCATAACGACGATCACCCCAGATGGCTGGAGATCAAGTTTATTTCGTTTACCGTGGATCAAGTCGTCGGAATCCGATCACGGCATCGCTCTGCTAGTCCAGCTGAACATGGCTGAGTGATGGGGCTGTGATTTAACTAACCAGCCAGGGCGATCAGACTAGATGGACAGAAGCCCAGCAGGTGGTCCATCGTCTGGCTTAGCGCGGTCTCCCTCTCCCGAAGGACCGAGGAACTTTGTGGAAGCATTTCAGGCTCTCAACAGCTACTCAACCATTCCACTATATCTCCTACCTTGCCTATCTGGGGTGGATGATCCGCCCTTCGCCGTCAGACACATGGAGGGACTTCAAATTAAGAATGGATACTGGCCTGGAGCTCTGCCCACATTCCATGGACCGACCATGACACGGACCCCAGACGCCGGCCACAAATCGGGGATCAATGCAAGAAAACAGCTCGTAACCTGTCACGGTCACGGCTGTAGGCCCGAAAGGTACAGTACACTAGGTGGGCCTCGTCCTCTGACTTGTAGGTAAAATGGTAAACATTTCCCTCCAAAGTCCCGAAGTTTGGGACCCTGGGGCGGGCGGGTATGCCGTGTCTGCGTCCAAGGAACACTTTCGAGGGATCGAGGGGACTCGCCTTGCTTGCTGTCACGCAGACTGCTTAAAGCGCTGGGAGCAAGCTGCCGCATAGCACAAGCCCCAAGGAAAAGCAGCCGGGTGATTTCCTATTTGTCCGCAGTTATCGGCCCGTCGAAGATAGACTCCACCAGGAGCCTTGTTTGGGACAAATTGAGGCGGAACACGGGAAGTCTGCCCGCATCCTGTCACTGCGCACATCTGGGTCTGGGCCGGTAACATGGTGTGACATTCGCTGCCTGCTCACAATCAAACGGTCTTGTTGGTGGGTACTGTACTTTTCCTTCGTGCTTCAGAGATAGCTTCAATCCAATTCCAAATCTTTATCTTTCCCTGAGAATTGCTTTTTCTCGGCACCTAAAACCATTCTGAGTGGCCACGTTGGCTGTGACAGGGCTGCCTGTAATTTAGCGTCTACAGGGAAATACCCTAGGCAAGTTAGCTGATAACTCACTTGACAGGTGATAGCTCCAATGGGTGGGGACATGCTTGATGGTGAATATCCAATAAATAATATACCCATTCCGGAAGCCTGAGGGCTCGAATCGCCCAGTAGACGAAGGGGCGCATGTATGCATCATGTTCCTTTTGTGGGCCGTTGGAGACCATAAACGCGGACATATTTCTGAATTCCCAGAAGTAGGCGCTAATAATTGGCACGACACGCAGCAGCTTCTGCAGCAAAACTGGAGAAATTCCCGGGCCCAGACTCTAGATCGATTTGAGTCGGAGTCGATAGATGGCATCCAGTTAGTGTGTGTTACTTAGTTGGTGCTAGCAATCGGTGTGTTTGACCGTCGACGACTGCTTTGGCACGGAAGTGGTGGCCCAATGGGCAATTATCCACTCCCCTCCCCCTCCCACTCTGGCCTTAGGGCCCTAAGTCGAAACTGGGATGGCTGACCCAGCTCGACCCACTGACCATGAGGAGGAGCTGCTGCTGCTGGCGAAGGAGCGGGACAGCAAAATAATCGCATTTTCAATGAGGTTCGTGTGGGGTTTGTCTTGGCAACCGTGTGTCACGCACCGACTGAATAGCCGTCACACTCAGTCGACTTCCCATCTTCCCCTCAGTGCGCTCCCAACACTCTCCGTTGACAATAACTGTTGCACATATATCCGAAGTCGGCCATAACTTTCCGATACAGCTCAGACCACGGGTGCTCCCGAAACTGAATTGTCCAAAACCTTCAGCAATCAGCATCCTTGTTGGTCGATCATTCAGAATGTCAGACTTCCAGAGATGGACAGTCTCCGAGGTACGCGGATTTAGAACTGGACCTTTTCTGGGAGAATGGACATGGTCCGTGTGGGGTATGAGCATGACAGCATGATTCTTACCCTTGTTTCTTGATTCAGCCGTACGTCGACATAGCAGGCACTTTATTGGAGGGTCCGTTCCATGATGAGACCAGGAATGAGTTTCGCTTTGTCGACATCTGGGAACAGAAATTATACGCTTTGAACCTTGCCGAAGGGCCAGACTCCTTGCGGATTTTGGACACGTCTGCTTCCATTGGGTGCGTCGCCTGTCCGATAGCCTTCCTTACAGGGTGTCTACTCCCAGCACGGCTTCGAGGCTAACCCGCTGGTCGGGACTGCAGGGTGACTGCCAACATCGCCAATGCTGGAGATTCTCACAAGGACCAGATCGTCGCAGCCGCCAAACATGGATTTGCCCTGATCAATCGCGACACCGGCGAGCTGTCGTATATCCGCAGAGCATGGGACGACCCGGACAAGGACCACAGGTAGGTGTCAGACGTCGGGATCTGCACAACTTGAAGGCGTGAATCTGACTCATCGACAACGCCATCAAAACAGGATGCGTTTCAACGACGGAGCAGTCGACAGCCACGGGCGATTCTGGGCCGGGGCCATGAATGACCCCAAGGTCCAGAAGCCTACCAACGAAGGGGCACTGTTCCGGCTAGATCCTGACTTGAAACTCCATCGAATGGTTGAACAGCTGACGATCCCCAACGGGATTGGCTGGAACCTTGCGGATGACACCATGTACCTGACCGACTCCCCTACTGGTAAGATTTTCGCCTTCGACTTTGATGCGAAGACCGGAGCGATCAGCAACCGCAGGGTTCACTTTGACATTGGGGAGCCCAAGGAGCCCGATGGATTTGCCATCGATGAGGAAGGCTGCCTCTGGAGTGCCATATATGGCGGCGGGAAGATCATACGCATCTCACCGGAGGGAAAAGTGATTGGCGAGGTGATCCTGCCTACACGAAACATTACCTGTCCGACATTTGTCGGGACCGAGCTCTTTATCACAACTGCCAAGGATGATGTGAACGATGAGCAGCTTCCTAACTCTATCCGATATGGGGGGCGGCTTTATCGTGTGGATGTCGGGATCAGAGGAAAGCCTAAGAATCAGTTTCGCTTCCAGGACTGATCTCATGGTGATAAACTATTATCCAAACAGTTGTATAAAGAACTATACTTTGATGGGGAGTTGCTCTGTGTGTAGGCTTTTAGACCCAGTGACCTCCTTAAAGGCCACAATGGAGACGCGAACTCGTCTGTCGAACCCGCATATAAAGAGCCATGTTGTGTAGCAGAGCGAGCATGGAAGGCACCTGTAGATTGTCCTGGTTCGAAGCGTTCAAGCAAGCAGTCACCAACGGACCCTACTCGACTCGGACGGAGAACGGGAAATGACGTCTGGCTGCGATGGGAAGAACGAACTGTGTGAGACACACAGCCTGATCAGAATATATCAGTTAAATGCATACGGAGTCCGAGAATAGAACGGGGA
Organism: Aspergillus uvarum CBS 121591; assembly: GCF_003184745.1. Lineage (NCBI taxonomy): Eukaryota > Fungi > Ascomycota > Eurotiomycetes > Eurotiales > Aspergillaceae > Aspergillus > Aspergillus uvarum. Next base: position 221,058 of record NW_020291353.1, read on the forward strand.
AGGACTTGTGCAGGATGCATGTACACTTTTTCACAGGCACGGAATCAATGAACAATGCTGTTTGAGTATTGTTGTTGTCGTCTCCATGCGGGGGAGTAAATGCAAGGGGTGGGGCAGCAGCAGCAGCAGAAGAAGAAGAAGAGGGAAGAAAGAGATCTCGGAGGGTGGAAGAAAGTCAGCAGACCCACTCCTTCAGTCAGTAAGTGAGGTCAATCAACTCATGAGGATTTCTAGCAGGCCTAGTTGGAGTGCGTAGAAGGGATTGATGTCCAAAGCACTTACTTACCGTGTCCGACGGCTATCGCGACTTCCCTTTCGAGTTACTATAGGTACTTCTATTTTCCAACATTGTTCCATTTCATAGGCCTTTTGACTATCATGCCTCACGCCTCAGTACATTCGGGATTTAACAGTCCTACGTAGAGTACAAATGACCACATGACATGGTATCATACATGCAGCATTCCAAACTAATGAACAGATTCGAGAACTTACAATTCTTGTCTCTTGGGAACAAGATATGGGCCCTTTACCGATAAGAAGTACAGTACGGAGTCCTGTTCAAACCTGAATCTATATCGCCCGGCTCAATCGCGCCCGCGACTAAGAATCAACAAGACAGGCCAGCAGAGGCACCTAATAAATACAATCACGGAAAAAAGAGCCCCATCGATGTGCTTGCTTCTCCATATGTAGCTAGTAGTATGCAGGTATACGCAGACATCGCGTTCAATGCGTACTCCCAAGAGGTCGCCGACAACGACGGATCGAAGCGTGCAGCCCCCGGGAGTGAGAACCACAACCCAGCAATCACGGTGAACCAGAGGGAGAATCATCTATGCGTCACTCTGGATCTCCTCTCCGAATTGGAAGCAATTCCCAGTTCCCCGAGCTCCCCTTCTCCCCAACTCCCAAAGTTAATCGGGAGCCCTGAGCATCGAGCGGGAGGAAACCAACAGGTGGTGTGAATGTTATTGCATGCATGTGCAGCACAGAAAATGCACGCTACGGCAGTGCCACCTTAGGATCTAGACGGGGCTAGCCCTTTTTCCTGCAGATGAGTTCAAGAATCAATCCCATTGTCAACCATCGAGCATGATTAGTTACTTTCCTCAACCGGGCCAGCATGACCATGAAGCATAAGTAAATTCCACTACTGCGAGCCATTGCGAAGAAAGGTGCAGCGGATGGATGATAGCACATCGAGCGAACCGGGGATGACGAAAGCTAGAGTAAGTTGCCTCTCACGACGACCTTCCGCGGCTGCACTTAGAGGAAGCTATAGGTCGGAGTTGTGTTGGGTCTGTGGATCTAGCGGTGTTTGCCTGAAGGTATGAGATTATTAAGAGAATGACTGTACCCTGGCTGTGTATACATGCTAACCGACAATATGCTGTACATTTAGCACGCTGTCATAAGCCCCTCAGAGAGAGAGAAAGGAAGGGTACGCACCCGGCCAAAACAAATACTCGTAATTTTCACAGCTGCAGGGCCCGAGTTCGATGTGCACTAACAGACCATGCACAAATAAAGTGGAGACCTGCGATGCAGACTCCGTAGGATGTAGGCTTCAGTCAAACTACTCAGACTCCGTAAGCTAAGGCCATTCCACTGGGAATCTTCATCTAGTCTCACTTAGCGGCGGACCACAGCCGAGATAGGAAATGCAATAGCGATGGACTTTTCCTGGCTTGTGGGCACTGCTGGTCCGATGGTCTTCTCGATCATTCTCAAGTGATAAGCGGCATTAGCGGGGAACGGCAGCCCCAACGCGCACGCGAATAGGAGGAAGAAAGAATCAGCAAAGCAAAAAAAAAAAACCAAAAAAGGGAGACAAAGAAAAAGTAAATATGCTCAAAACAAAGCCATTGACAACTGAATTTTGACTTGAGATAGACCATGCTTTGTATAAAAAGAATTACTAGTAAACTGCGGACACCCAACTTAGAGTCATGAGAGAGCCAGTAATTTAAATATCCAAGCTTATATTTGTTTGTTTGTTTGTTCGCTGTTTCTTATTACTCCATTCGAGAAGACCTTCTCACCGTCTCTTCATATTTCAGGACCACTTCGAAGCCCGTTCCGATCAGGCTCCACCCTCCCTTTTCCAATCCCGCCAAGTGATCCCATCTGCATAGACTAGACTAGGTAATTACATTACTCACCTATCCGCCATGTTTCTCGTGGCACACGTTCTCCGATCGAACAGCCCACTCCACAAATGTGCTCAGTAGTGCTCAGAAGTGCTCAGAAGATTGGCGGGAAGCAGCCAGGAAACACGAATGCACCAGACTGGCATCCACTTCAAGGTAGCTTGCAGACGACAAAAGGACGAGGGGGCGGAGAAGGTCTCCGGTGCCAGCAGCGTCGACCTGAAGCAAACGGATGAATCGCCATCAGTCCGGAATTTCTGGTCTCCACTTCCCGCCTATAGATACTTGCGAATGATGAGGTGCGTTCAGTGATTAGGTAGTTTATCACAAACCTTCCATTCGTCAAGCAAGCGCTTGGGAGTATCGAGAGTTTGGGATCCTAGAAGTGAAAGATCAAGGCTCAACCTTGAGGCTGGCTGAACCTCAACGACCTCCCATGGCGCCGGAACGGACCCAGAACCTAGGGCACCTAGCCTACTCGTGGTGATCCGCAGTAACTACTGGGTACTAGTCAATCCCTTTACGACCACTAAGTGGTCTGGTGCTTCCAGAAGGAAGAAGTAGACCTCGTTCTTCCTTGGTCTTCGTCATCGGACCAAAACTGCCAGAAATTAAATAAGCAAAAGCAAACGAACCACGAGGACCCACTCGCCTGTATATGAAGGACCTTGTGCATTTGATCCTGTCTGATGTCGTCCCACAGAATGAATGAGTGATGAGATTTTGGAGATTGCGCCCGGAAAAATGGCTGATAGCGTCTGTCCGGTCCTTCGTTGGCGTCTACAAGCTCGATACGCCGACTATGCGACGGCACCTATTTGATAGACCAGTAGGGTCGCACCAAAAATCCAATATTTGTTTTTCCTTTTCTGGCAAAAAAGAAGCAATTGGACAACCTGATTGATCAACAGTTCATATTCTCTGACGGGGTTCTAGCCAGTCAGGTCCCCGCGGAACACCTCGGGCTTTCTGCAAGTAATTTGTTGTTGTTTTTTTCTGCAGAAGCAGCTCATCGATCCTTGCCGGCATACGGTTGACAGATCTAGAGCTCTCTTTCTTGTTGCTCTTGTTACCTTTCAAACAAGATTCGGACGTTACACACAGGGTACTTTATGCATTGTTGCCTACTGGCTGTCGGAAGTGTCGTGGTTGATCCGTCTTAATGCAAACTGTATGGCAATGCCTAAGCCCAGGTGCGCCTGTGAGAGATCCCGTTTGCAGATGGCTGACCGGCCTGTTGGCCGTCCAATATTATCAAGAGCTTAGCAACCACACTCGGCGTATCTAGTTCGCTCTTGGTGTCGATGCGACCCGCAGTGGGCTGTGTTGAAATGATTGACATCCGTAGCTTGGGGATCGTCTCCCCGGTCAACGTAAGATGATATAAGTATAATAGGATTGTAGAATTATAACTTCCCGTACCACGGATCAAGTTGGTTGGGTCACGGCCAGGCCGGGGTACCTTATTTCTTTCTCATAGAGTAGATGGAGGAATCAAGGGCAGCATTGCCTTGCGATCTTTAGAAGCTTCATGATCTGTGATTGATGCCCAATGACGTAGCTGAAACACTCTGAGTCCTGGCCGCCTCCTCTTCGCTTTGGCCCGATTCCATAGACGTACTCCTGCCTCCCGTGCGAATATTAGAGGAACTGAGCAGCAGTGGTGCCGGAAGGAATACAACAATAGTCCTCTTCGTGGACCACTCAGAAGTCGGCCCCAGAGGGATGACCCGAGAGGCTTGTTGACCTGTCTGCTCTGCTGCCTGCGTGCAATCAACCTGAACGGACGAGACTTTCCCATTCAAGGTTTCTGACCAATCCCGATCCTAGTATCGAGCTCAGCCCAATCGACTCGTGTTTGGTGCTAGCCAAAGCTGAGCCATCATCCAACATGGATATAACTATTCCAGTCACACGGCTAGCCAAGGATGCGGTCCGCGAGTTTAACTCAAGACAGTTGGCCGGGTGAACAACGGGGATCAGCAGATGACATCGTAGTTCTGGTGACTATCCGCAGATGATAGAGTCTTTCATGTATTTTTTAGTTTGAGTTTGAGCTATTGAGTACCGGCCCTTCTCCGGCTGACATCCGCACTGGCGGGAAGAGATGAGGGGAAGGCAAATGTTGGGGGAAGGGGGACTCAAGATCGAGGACTGATTGACTGATTGGGAACTGATTGGGGACTGAGGGAGGGGGGGCCGGGGGTGGAACTAGACCCGGTGCCCAGAAGGAAGGATTGAGAGGTGATTGAAACTTGAAAGCATGTTTTCTTCCCGCATGCATGCAAAACATCGTGATTCGGGACAAATCTGCCACCTGAATGGAAGAAAGTGTGCTCGTCCGCCCCATTTGCCGCTCCAAACTAGACGACGGGCTTGTTTTAGCTTTCTTTGGCAGGTTGAGGCAGATGGCTTTTCCCTACTCCGTCATGTTTGAGGTTGATAGGTAGATAACTTACCTCACTCAGGAAATAGATAGACATGGACGGATGATCGCGCGCCTGTCCCATTTATCCTGGTTGCTGGTTATCGCGGTACGGTCAATCAGTCAATCAATCAATCAATATAATATAGCCATTCAGTCGGTAGTAGTCATGGATATCAATCGAGGCCTTCGAGCCCCAGAAGGCATGTACCCTTCTCCCGCAAGTACCAAGTTCTCTTCCTCTTTAATATGAATATGTGCCGAGTGTCTGTATAATATATCTATATCAGCTTCTTCCCAGCTCAGCGGCCTGTCCAATCCGGCAGTACTGTACACTCTGTCTTCATCGCTTGGACATGGCCAACCTTGCCTAATCTGATTATCCGTATCGTGTTCTTCCAATAAATTTATTAGAGACATGTTTGCACCCCATCCTCAAAATCACCAATGGAGGCCGGAATAATGGGGGTGAACGAGACAATTGACATCAGCAAACTCTCTGAGGGTATTAGCCATCTCAGTGGGGGCCAGGCAGAATGCCATCATCGCAACTGATTCGGCTCGCACACCAACGAACAGGTCCAGAGATCGTCGTGAGGCAGGCAGGATGCCAAAGACAAAATCCTTCCGAGGGCCATTCTGTAAGTTAGTTGATTGCCAATGGGTCGACCTTCTCAGTGCTCCCCCAGGCGGTCAGTGGCAACCGGCAGATGTTCAGGATTACCGCTATAATACAGGCGGCATGCAGTATGTGAAACGGTCGTACGGATATATATATTACAGTACAACACTGACATACATTACTTACCGCTTGATTGCTACCTCGATCCCACAGGCTCGGTCGGTACCTGCCCTGTACTTCGTTCCACCCCGACCGACAGCTTGAGCCAGCGGGTATCTTGCAAGTCCCCTTCCTCAAGCTGCTGCTGAGCTAGTCTAGGGGAAGCACGTACTCTCGGGGACCTCCACCGATCCAAATTGACGGCGCCCATACTAAAAGCTTCCGGTTCACCTGCATGTCCCCAATCCCCAATCCTATGGTTAGCCGCCTCTAGTGATCTCACTAGTAAACGATGGAGTCAGTTAGGTAGGTAGGACTGTTCCTCTCAATTAGGGTTTTTCGTTTTCCCAAGATTGACAGGACTTCATAAGAGGCCAAGGATTCTGAAAGAACCACTACAATTCCAAGCCCCCTAGGTATTCATCCTAGTTTTAACCAGATGAATTAGCATAGTTTGTGTGATGAGAAAATGAATCACCTAGCACGGAGGGTGATAATGTCATGGCCAGACAAAGGATAGGTCGACCGAGAGTTACTGGCAACTTATAATAGCATAGGTAGTGTACTGATAGAGTAGGCCTGGGGTCTTGTTCAAATCTGGAAGCTCTTGGAAATACTGTTCTCCTCGGGGCCTGGATAGACCCTTTTTTTTTTTTTTTTTCTTATTACTTTTTCTTAGTTTTGTTGTCTTCATGGTCTCTGCGATTCCAAGTTTCCCACCTGACAATCAATACTTAGCACCTAATTTGGAACAGCTTTTACCGCTTAGTTTCGAGGGAGGGTTTCCGTCTTCCCCGAGACCCATCACGATGGCGCTCTCCTCCTTCTCCTCCCTCTTTGGTAACAGGTACTTTTAACGGATGAAGACTAGATCGTTGCAACTGCACCCGAACTGGACAAAAGTCCCAGACAGGTATCTATGCATGCATTTACAATACGTCTGGCTGTCTGAGCTGATTGTACTCTGTATATATCTAAGTATGTACCTGTGTGTCGTGGTATCCACCATAGGTTATTTTTATGGATCTTCAATTGGGCGTGGGACTTAAGTATTCGCGAGGAAGTAAGTTACTGTAGTCTAATTCACCCAAGATTGAGGTAGAGCTAGTCCGGTGGATAATCAAGATCCACGCGAGTAGATGCATGGCTCCTGAGTCCGAACAGGATTTGGTAAAAGAGTAGGAAAGAAAAAAGATGTAAAAATATAAAGGTGCTGTATGTAGGCTGTATATACGTATGTATGTATGTATGTATGTATGTATGTATGTATGTATGTATGTATGTATGTATGTATGTCGGTAAGTAAGTAGTAGGGACAGACCGACCTAGTTAGGCTTGCAGTCATGGAAAATCCACCTCGAATGGTCATTTTTCTCTCTCTCTCTCTCCTCCCCCTTACCAGCTGCGTGAGCTGCCTGTGCGTCACTCTTTGCGTGATGCCATAATCTCTTTTCTTTTCTTTTGTTTTCTCCTCTTTTCTTTTTCTATTTAAATCGATTCAATTTTTTTTTCTTTTGATTAAAATAATCTTTTGTCTAACGCAAAGTGTCTTACATACTTGTTGTTCATTGTCGACCCAAGATCCTCGCCCCCCTCCCCATTCCCCAACCCATGCCTCTGGGTTCCTCTTTTTTTTCTCTCTTAAACTAATTAAACTAACTAAATCCATGGGTCCCACACCCGCTTGCTGCTGCTGCTGTTCTTATTTCGATTTCCCATTTATTATCCACTACCAAACATCGCCTTCCGTTTCACACCGCCGAAATATTATTGTACTTCTTTCTCTGCTGTCAACAGCTCACTTATGCTTGTGCTGGGAAGCAGATCCGTTCCGTTAGCAATAATCAGATAAAATAAAACAATCCCATAAGAGAAAAATATTTAGGATTAGTACCATACCCACTTCACTACCTACCTACCTTCCTACTTACTTACTTACCTACCGACCTACTGACCTACCTACTATCACTATCGCTTCCTCCACCTCTAACACTACCGTTATCATTTGCGTTCTCCTTGTGATTTGAATTTACTCGTACTTCCTTCTTCTTTCCTCACTTCATCTCCAAGCCCGAGACCGAGGTGTCGACTAAATCACAAACTTACCTTCTCTCTCTGTCTCTTCTATCAATCGTGCCTTGCCTCTGATAACTCGGCTCCACTATACAGATGCTGGGTATCTATTCTCAATCAACGTGAATTTCTTGTTCTCTCACATCATAAATTATTGGTGATTTCAACGAGATTTGGCGGCAGTCGGGTGAATCTTGCCGGTCACCGAATCTATTGTAGTGTTTATTGACGCTGTCAATCATTCTGACGGGATACGAGCAAGAACCGAAAGGTTTGGGTGTATAAGAATTCCCACTGCGCACGCATCCGCTGCCCGTGTTCCTTTCTCAACCACCCAACCCAGCCTATACTTCCCTCCTTTTTCTCTTCTTGTGGGCTCCTAATCAGCCTTTCCGTCACCGTGGCTACCCTAGGACTCAGTGTGTTGGCCAATCTTCCATACTCCAGTCCGGTGCATTCTTCTTCCCAATATCATTCGCTGCCTGGCTTTCCTCTCGCCCAACCAACCGGCTCCCTCTCTCAGGCTCCTCTTCGTCAATCTCCAGCTCATCTGGAGAGAGGAGGAGCCCCGCCATGCCCAGGATCATCTCAACAATCGGTACTGAGAGATTTGAAGCACATGTCGCCCCCTGTCTCTGCTCCCTCGATAGGCGCTGCTCGGGCGTCTGAGAGTCGCGGTTCCCTTGAACGGAAAAGGCCTCGCCTGGACGATGACTCGGATAGCTCAGATCATGTTCGTTCGCGACCTTTCTCCTGGCAATCATCTGACCCGTTGGGTTATGCATTGAATTCGACTGGGCAGTCTCGTCCCATTGGCGTGGAATCGATTCTTAATCCTCCCTCCAAGACGCCGGGTATCAAACCAGAAAACGGTCGGGAAAGTCATGTTGCATCACCATCTTCACACAATCGACACCCGTCCTCGCCGACGGTGCATCTTCCCTCACCAACACTCCACCCGGCTAAGCGACTTTCCTCCTCTCCCGCGGTCAGAAGCCATCCGGTTATAGCCCCTGCATCGCCATCAGCTCGGTTCCCTCCTCTTGGGGGCAGCTTGAGCTTGAAGGCTGGACCGGCCCAATTTCCACTCACCCAAACATCACGCCTGAGCTCGTACCCTAGAGGTCCCAGCTCGCCCCATTTCATCGACTCTGTTCCAGGGCACCCCGTATCGACCTCCCCTCACCCGACTTCAGCCTCAATCCTGGCCCCAGTCTCGGTGCAATCAACTCCAACTTTCCATAGCCGCCAAGCGAGTGGCAACCACACTCCGCATCCGAGTTCCCAGGAAACGAGTCCAACAACACCGGTGTCGACTTACAGTCAGTTTGGTCAATCGTCTCCGGCGATAGCAGCGACTCCCATGCCACACCAGACACCTTCGTTCGGAAACACGTCATATACGGCAGGAGATTCGGCGAGTAGGCTACCTCCTGCCATGGCCGTACCGCGGCCTGGGGACGAGTTGGCCGAGGCACCACCTGCGGGCATGATTCCGTGTTTCGTCGATACGAAATCAGGCTCGTCGCAGCAGGCAGAGAAGCGGAAGGCTAACAGTGACGCATCAAGAAGATTCCGCAATCGCAAGAGGAACGAGATGCAAATGGAACAGAAAATCACTGCGCAGCAGGACGAGATGAGGAAACAAGCCGAGGCTCTACAAAGACAAACACAAGAGATTCGGGCTTTGACCCAGGAGCGCGACTTCTACCGCTCCGAGCGAGACTTCTTCCGTGACCATTATACTCGCCTGGTACCTGCAGGGCAGATACCTACAAGGCCAACATCCCCGCATGCGTTCCGTACGTCTTATCTCACGGCTCCTGATCAAGATCGAAAGGCAGCTTGGCACGGACCCGAGGCAACTCGCGAAAGCCTGGACTCCGCACATGGATCAGCAGCGGGTAGGGCTTCCATCGCCGATTCGAAGATGATGCCCTTGTCGACGGCACGACCACCTGTCACATGGGCTACCTCTTCGGCTTCTTACGCCACGATGCACGCAGAGCGGGGCATCGTACCCGTGGAGAGACCCCCTCGAGAGTTAGCACACGCTTCTGGGGCCTGGACACAGGGCTCCTAATGCTCCCATTTTGGGCTGCGAGAGGTGACACAGAGACATCATCCGCATGCCCTCAGTCCCTCATGCAATATACCTTGGGCAGTTTTTCCGAGGGCGTTCGCTTCTGTTAGGTGAATCACTTTCTTATGTGTTTCTGCCTACATTTCCTTGTATAAGATTCTGGAATCCTCATATTTTTAAAGAAGTTGAAGGAGTCATGACTTGAAGTAACATTCTTTTCTTCTTGATGGAGTGAAGTGTGCAAAAAAGAGATATTTACATGGCTTACATGCCGGACGGTTTAGAACTTTGATGATAGCAATGGAAAAGGCGGCAATTTGTTTTTCCTTAAACTTCTCTTGTCTTCGTTGTATTTGTGCTGGATGTGACTTGACATTGGAGTGAACGTCTAAAATCCCCCTTTGCAACCATTCCGGGGCTTGTTCTTCTCTTGGGTGTTTTCTTTTTGCACGTGGGAGGACTACTAAGACCTTTGGTAGGTTATGCTGGGATTGCACATGTAACACTATATCGCTGGCTGTCCGCCTGGTGTGATGTGGTGGCACCTCAGACTCTGCCAGCTCTTGCACTCCTAGAGATAAATCTAGTATGACCTTCGAGCCTTGTGAGCAAGAATGATATAAAGGTTCTTTCTCCCTACTTCTACCTTCATCACACGGCGCTCTATTTTAACAATGGATTGGGGTGGGAACGTCGTACCACTAAAGCATGCTTGCATGGAAGCGACTAACGAGAGCTGCAGATGGTCAGACAAAGGCTATCGAAATTAAGATCGTAGCATTGCACACAGCCTGATTTTCCAGGGCGTCTCCTATCGTCTAGATTCAGTATGAGTCTTGTACATCTGTAGGTGTTAACTAAGGTATTTCTCGAGATTTCCCGGTAGCAGTTGGTCGACACCTGAGGATTCCAGCATTCCAGCGATCGAGGTCCTCAGGCAGCTACTACGTAGTCAGCCGCGTTACCCAACCAGAAGAAGGGAAATCCCCCACGTGGTCTGCCCCCGGACAGAAGAAGATTAAAGAGATGATCCACACCCACGGTATTCTCTCTCCGGTACTACGGCATCTCCCGCACCTCTCACTACGTACAGTACAAGAGTACTTCAACCGATGTACGAGAGTAGTCTGTTACTGTGCTCCGAGCCATCTCCTGTTTCCACTACTCCTATCCCCACTCAGCAGTTAAACACTCCTCACATTTCAATCTATCCTCGCACGTGGGCTACCAGTGTCGTGTGCTAGCTTTCTAGCTCCGACCGGTGTCGCGTGCTAGCTTTCTAGCTCCGACCGGTGTCGCACATTTAGAGCCATGGGTGCTCTCCGGCCGCAATGAAGGGACTATATGAAGACCCCCAGCGAGCTGGGGGAAAACCTCGTCAATTGTTGTTTCTCACGAACAGAAAAACTGTGGTTGCGGTTACGATGGGATTTTTTACCGCTTTGCTCTCGCTCTACCTCCTTTCAGGGTATGTGAAACTTGACTCCCCCAATTGCTATACATGTGCTCACCGCCTCCTTCAACCTTGATAGAGCGTCCGCCGGTCCGGTGGTTAGATCCTCCAAGCAGAACTCCTCGTCCTGCGACAGTGTCAACGGGGGCTATAATTGCTTCTCCGAGATTTCGCATCTCTGGGGCCAGTACTCCCCTTACTTCTCGGTTGAGGATGAGTCCGTCTCTCCTGCTATCCCGGAGGGCTGCCACGTCACCTTCGCACAAGTGATCTCCCGCCACGGTGCACGGTATCCCACTGCATCCAAGTCCGCAAAATATGCCAAGGTGATCGCAAAGATTCAGGCCAATGCGACGTCTTACAAGGGGGATTATGCGTTCCTGGAGACCTACAACTACACCTTGGGGTCGGACGATCTGACTTCCTTCGGGGAGCAGCAAATGGTCGACTCTGGAATCAAGTTCTACCGGCGCTATGACTCTCTGGCGAGGGACGGCACTCCTTTCGTTCGTGCATCTGGGTCAAGCCGGGTGATTGAATCGGGCCAGAAGTTCATTCACGGCTTTCAAAACACGAAGCTCAATGACACCTTGGCCCTGCCCGGTCAGCTTGCTCCCTTGGTCAATGTGGTGATCTCCGAAAGCACCAACGCCAATAACTCGCTGGATCCCAGTACCTGCACGGTCTTCGAGAACAGCGAACTGGGGGACGACGTTGTAGCCAACTTCACTGCCCTCTTTACGCCACCCATCTTGAAGCGGCTGGAGAAGAACATCCCTGGAGCGAACCTCACGGCCAAAGAGGTCGTCTATCTTATGGATATGTGCTCCTTCGATACTATCGCACAGTCCAAGCCCGAGACTCAGCTCTCCCCGTTCTGTGACCTCTTTACTCATGCGGAATGGGAGCAATACAATTATCTCCGTTCCTTGGAGAAGTACTACGGATACGGTGCTGGAAACCCTCTCGGCCCGAGCCGGGGGGTGGGCTTCACCAACGAGTTGATTGCTCGTCTGACACATACCCCGGTCCATGACGAGACGAGTACCAACCGCACTCTGGACTCGAGCCCGGCCACGTTCCCTTTGAACTATACCCTCTATGCGGACTTCACCCACGACAACGGAATGATTCCTATCTTCTTCGCCTTGGGCCTGTACAACGGCACCAAACCCTTGTCCAAGACGAAGGTAGAGTCGATGAAAGAGACCGATGGGTTCTCGGCGGCATGGACCGTGCCATTCGGTGCACGAGCCTACGTTGAGATGATGCAGTGCAAAGCACAGCCAGAGCCTCTTGTGCGGGTGCTAGTCAATGACCGCGTGGTTCCCCTGCACGGCTGCACGGTTGATAAGCTAGGCCGATGCAGGCGGGATGACTTTGTGCGAGGATTGAGCTTTGCTAGATCTGGTGGGAACTGGGATCAATGTTTTGCCTGATGTTGATGCATTTTCGTCAACCATTTATCTCTAAACTACTTGTGCTGGTAGCAATGCGGGCTACCTGGGCTCCGTGAGCAAATCAATTTTCTTTCTTAATACAGCTTAGCTAGTGCAGCGTTAGCCATACGTGGTAAAGGTGTTCAGACACCAGAGTTTCGGCAACATTCTGAGTGAACAAAACCATTGGGCTTATCCGGTAAGTTCCATCTTGTTCATTGTCATTTTGCCTTCCTCGTCGTGAACCTCTTGTCCACAACTTGCTAGCGGAGCTTTTCTTTTCATTCTCTATCACTCGTATCATTAGGCTGCTCATTTGGATGATTGAACGTCCTGCCGCTTCTAGGCCATAGTTGAAGGGGTCCAAGTCCAAGATTGACAACGAAGATGCGCACGATCCGACCGAAAAATGGCCGTCGTCGCGCGTTCCTCAACATCAACACAATGGAAACTCGGAGATATTCAGTGTCTCTCTCCTCCCAAGCGAAAGAGTGTTATGTCGCTCCGGAGACTATAAATATGTCGGCTGTACAGTCCCAAAATGAGTCTTCATCGTCCTGATCACACGGTACCTTATCCACTCGACAAACCCACTGAACAACTCCAACCCTATTTGTTAACGTAAGTTTCACCCAACATGGAACAGCCAGTTCGTCACGGACTCAACGCCGTGCAGAACCCTTCAAGGCGGTTACTCTTCTTGATCTGCCCGGGCGGGTATAGTTTTGTCCAACAATACCCAACCGTGCTCGCCCGCCTGGCCACCTGGGCCCGACTCGTCTGCGTGACCAGCGAAGTCGACTTCGTGACTAGATGGAACGTCTGGATCAACGACCCGACGTACCGTGTGGCGGGCTTTGTCCTGGTCGACGGCGCGATCTTCCAGCCACCGTGTCGATCTTTGATGCGGAGGCTGGTCGAGCTCTCGCGTTGCATCACCCCCTATCAGCGCCCGCTCACTTCCTCTACGCCCGACAACACTCGCTGGTACGACCAGGCACCCAACCCGGACTTCCGCTATGCGGTGGCCCTGAACGCCGCCCTCTGGGCCGGCAGTCACCCCACCGAGTTCAACCGCTGGCTGGCCGAGACCTGGCAGATCAAGTGGGAGGTCACGCCGGGCGTCAGCGCCGCGGCCGCGGAGTTCTCTCTGGGGCGGGTCGCGCGCGAGACCGGGGACCTGATTGTCGAGGCGTGGTTCGGCGGGGCCTTCGAGTCGCGGGCCGTGTTCGTGACGGGGCCCTCCGAGGACCCCCACGGCGTCTGTGACCGCGACTCGGTCCTGCAGACGTCCGAAGATGTCCTCCTGCGGACCCCCGAGGAAGCCGACGCAGAGTATCAAGCACGCATGGCCGCGCTGCAGACAACGACCGGCCGGTCCGCGTGGGACAGCGGGGTCTTGCTCCCGGATGTGGAGCCCATCTACACCCGGAGCACCGACGAGACCCTGGTGACCTATCCCATGCGTCCGCTGCAACCGCCCCCGCGTCGTCGTCGTCGGCGAGGAGGAAGAGGACAGCGTCCCCGCATTCTGCGGGAGCACTGTGCGGTGACGCTCAACGTCAGCGTTCCCACCGAAGCCCCGCATAGGGCCTTTGCATTCATCGGGGTCATCGACGACATTCCCGAGGTCGGAGGCCTGATCCTTGATGTCTGCAACGTCCACGACGGGGTGATCCAATGGACCGCGCCCGAATTCCCGGTGTCCGAAGCCAGAGACGAGCCATATGATGCGGAGGATGAGGTCGAGTGAAGGGTAACTCGGCTTCCTGCACTTGGATTAACTCCGCGTCACTAGACCGTAGCCCAAAACAGATTTCTGTCTGCTTTGGTTAGATGTAAGTGGTGATTGATGTTTCCTTCGCCGACTGCATACTGGTGCTAGCCTATGCCTGTGCCTATGCCTATCAACCGTGCAAACCAACCATCAAGAAATACAGTCTTGAACCCCAATAGAACTTCATCATAAACATACAGTTCTCAACCCTTGCTTGATGATGAGTAATATACAACTTATAAACCATCCAGGGCTCAACCAGACAAACCACATGCGTAGCACCAAGATCAAACGAAAATCTACTCCCTCCCCTGCCCATCCCCCAAGCTAGTCCCTTGACTCTGCTCATCCAACCCCCCCTGCTGCTGCGCCCGTCCATCGCCGCCAACCAACCGCTTCGGCTTCTGATTCCCAACCGCTAGACACGAGTCAGTACACCCCTTTCCCGGAGACCTCAATCCTAACAGAAAGGACGACATACTCCGCTCATAAAGGATATAAGAAGTATACATCAGAACCGGCAGCGCCACGATCGTCGAGAGCCATCTGTTTCGCACCCACGGGGTTCGGGGTTTGTTAGTCTTGCTGACCAAGCTGTCTGGTGCATAGGTAGTACTGTACTCCCACCCGTCCGGGTCGATAGCTTCGACGCTTTCCCGAGCAAGGGCATTGGAGGGGGGAGGGGGTAAGGCAACTAAGCTTATGCTCATCAGGGAGACCAAATATCCCGACCCCCAAGCATACGCGTGCAGAGCTCTCCAACCAATCAAGTCAAGCAGGGAGCGGGGGAACTCACTTCCTAGCGGCAGCTTTATACTCCTTCGTCTGCCGGATATCCTTCGCAGGGAGCGGGGGGCGGGTGCCTCCGCCTACTCGGGGGGAAGTATTGCTTCCTGGGATTCGGGAGGCGAGAGGCGTGTGGCGGAAGTGAGCATCGGGGAGGACGACGCGTCGGGGTTGGGGTTTGGGGGTGGGCTGCGATTGAGATCTGGGAGTGGGAGTGGGAGTGGGAGTGGGTTTGGATGGGCGGGGGTTGGGAGTGGACGGGGGCATTGTAGATTGATTTCTTCCTGTATGGGGTTTTGCTCTGTGTTTGGTGTGTGAACAATGAAGAATCAGGGACCGAGGGATGTGTTGATTATATTTGGATGTCCCAGGAACAGAAGTAGTACGCGATAGATGCAGTCTCTTGATGTTGAGGCCGATGTTGTTTGGTTGCTTGCAGCCCGGAAGGGAAATTCTTTTTCTGGGGAAGCTGGTGGCCTTGGAGCCTGAGGCATGACTGCAGGGAAACGTGGGTTGATGGTGATGTGATGGGCTAGTCGCTACACTCTACACTACACTTTGCAGCATGCTTGAAACCACCTGTCACTGGTGACAGCTTCTTATCTTCAAATCTCGATTGAATTGCATCTCCTCATAGTCCCGAGTAGCACAATTCCGCTGGCCTCCGTATCCTCATTTTCAGCTTTCTTCATCTGAAGGACAATGATCCCCAATCCCGATCCCAATCTAATAGTACAAGCACAAGCACACACATACACACAAAAACATCCGCAGGTCGAAGGCCAACAGCCAGTTTCCATTCCCAGCTTACAATCCTTACAGCCGAGCGACCCATCCCGAATACCAGTACAGACATCAGTAAGAGCGGGAGAAAAGAGGATAATAGTGGTAGGTATGATCGAATCCCGAGTTCCCAGAACCCAACGCGGCAGTAAAAGCCATATCTCCTTCCATGGCATGATGATCCTCGTCCTCTGATGATGATGATGATGATGATGATGATGATGATGATGATAAAAACACAATCGCTATGCTCAGCTAATTCGCAAAATTCAGCGCAAGGAAAAAAGAGAGACAAAAAAAAAAAAAAAAAAAGAAGAGTGCTCAGCCGGTAACATATCTCGAATCTTGGTCTGTTAGAACAAGCTTGAGCCAGGTGATGCTGTTTCCGCCCCAATTCTGCTCTGTATTCGTGCCCCCTCTGACAAGTCCATCCGCCTCAGCAGGGGTCGATCTCGTTCGTTCTTCCGATTCTTCCGTTCCATTTCGTCTCGTAAGTACCTTCGGTTTTTACCCTCATCGTGCTAGTGCTAAACTCGTCGTGGTCGGATTGTTTGTCGATACTGTTCTTAACGCGGAATCTTTCTTGTTCAACGGTCGTTGACATCTCGCAGCCCGAGGGTAGAGGTACAAATTAAGGAGTAACCTGACTCCAGCACAAAGCGTGCATTAAGGTGGATAGCAGCGTATGAGACGTGGGATAATCGAGGCCGGCGTGCCCTCCCTTCCACCCACCACCCCCTCTTCTGTCTGGTCTCACTTCGAAAAGTCGATGGTGGTAGAGAAGAGATGAGTGCAAACCAGACAGACGAGGGAGTTGAGCTGGTGATCTGAGTGGTGTGAAACGCGGTAGGTGGAAGGGAGAGAGACTGCGCCACCTAGGTGGTGGGCTCCTTCTTGCGGGCGTTCGCGCGACGCGCCCTCTGCTCGGCATGAGTCTGAAATTCCGCCATCAAGGCTGCTGCGGCTCGCCGCCGTGGCCGGCCACCGGGAGTAGTGCCTGGGACTGCGGTGCTGGCTTCGGTGACCGGAGTCGAAGTCTGGGGGGCCGGGGCCGTGGCAGGTGTCGGCACAGGTGCAGGTGCAGGTGTAGCAGTGGTGTTCTTGTTCCCGCCCCCAGGCGTGGCCGGAGTCGCCGCTGACTTGGCTGGAGTCGAGACTGGATCACGGCGCAGGCCAGAGATTTTGAGAAGCTTCGAAGGTCGGCCCTGTGGGGTCTTGCTGTCTGGAACTCCGTTCGTTTCAGGCGCGGTCTCAATCTCAGATCGGGTGCGCTTCTTCGATGAGTCATTGGGAGAGCTGGCGTTCCCCGCCGCTGCGGCTGCGGCTGCGGCGCCCTTCAAAGTCAATTTGATGCGCAAAGTCTTGGGCTGGTCTGCTGCGTGAGGGGGAGTGTTCTCCTTGCGACGACGTTTAGCGGCTTGTGCGGCCTCGGTGGGTTGCTCTGCGCCACGGCGTCGCTTGCGCGAAGCCGGGCCCTTGTGTTCCACCCCCGAACCGGATTTCTCCTTGTCACTCGAGTTCTTGTCATGCTCCGCAATCAGGGCGTGAATGACAGCAGAGGGCATGAACCGGTCCACTTCGATGCCGCGTTTGCGCGCTTCGTCCCGGGCCTTGATCTTCGCTCTTTCCTCGTAAACGTTTTCATAGGTGAACGGCATGTGCGTCTCACGTGGGATGTTTCTCTCACCCATCCGAGGGGGGAAGCCAAAGATACGGTCCTTTTCCAGCTGATCACGCGAAATAAGGCGGACGGGAGGCAGCGGCAGCTTGTCATCCCCGTACGTGTTGTTGGGTCGATACCATTCGTACTCGCCGCCAACATACACCAGTTCCTCGCCGAACTTATTGACTTGGCCTGTGTACGTGAAGCCGTCTTCGTCAGTCCACTCCTTTGACTTGGGCCCCGAGGAGGTTGGCTTACTGGCCCCTCCCGCTTTGACCTTGGTCTTTGTCTCGTCTGAGGGTTGCTCCTCGGTGGGAGCGCGTTTGTTGCGTGTTGCACGCACCGGTCTCTGAGGTCTCGACACTTTCGGGAGCTGCTCCTCAGGTGGACTAGTTTTCTCCGCCTCGCTCTCTCCTTTCTCTTTCTCTGCAGCGCCCTTCTTTGCAGCGCCCTTCTTTGCAGCGCCCTTCTCCGCAGAGTCCTTCTCAGCAGATTCGTTTGGCTTTGCATTTGGCTCGACAATTACCTCTGCATTTGCCTCCTTTGCATTCGTCTCCTCTGCATTTGCCTCCTTTGCATTCGTCTCCTCTGCATTTGGCTTCTCTCCATTCTCCACAACCTCAATCTCCGTCACATCAACTTCCTTCTCCGCAACGTCCGCTTGACCATTCGGCTTTTCTTGAGCCTCATTCTCCGCGGTGTCTCTCTCGTCCTTCTCTTTCAGCTCCCTCTCTTTCTCGCCCCTTTCTTCCCTTTCCTTCTCCTGTCTCTCCCGCTCCAGGCGCACCTTCTCCCTCTCTGCATGCTTGACCTCGAACTCACCACGAAGCTCAGCCAGCCAGTCATCCGCTTCGGCGACAGGCTCGAATTCAGGAGCAAGAGCCGCATTTGCCAGATCAAATATCTGAATGCCCAAGGCCACTGCATCCCACTTCAAAGGTGGACCTTTGGGGCCATCGGGTCGAGCCGACGCCGAACGCGGAGGCCGGCGGAACCGCCGCTCGGATTCGATCGACTCCATCGCCTTGATGGTCGGCTTGCGCAGTCTAGTGGAAATACGGTTGCCAGCTGACGTCGCCGTGGTCAGGCTTCCGGTGGGAGAGCCGGGCGTTTCAGTGGTCCCATCGAGGCCAAAGTTGTTGCGGTACATGTCGGTGTCATACTCAAAGTGGAAGCTATCCCCGTAAGGAGTCGCGCCGGGGGTGTTGTTCTCGTCGGGGATCGGAGTCCCGAAATCCCGCAGGACCTTGTCGTCGGAGGCTGGGGTGGTGGATTCGATGCTGTCCGCGATCCCCCGCTCAAACGGCAGCGCGGGGGTGAGCGACTCTGCGCCCGAGGAGAGGTCGCTGGCTTTGGCGTTGTTACTGCTCAGATAGTTGGGGGCTTGGCTGAGGGTTCCGGGCTCAATCAGCGAGCGACGACTGCTGCGCTGAGGCCGCGTGCTCCCCTTCTTGGAGGCACGGGAAGGGACGGACTTAGCGTTGCCCATCTTTGATGATGTCGTTGGACTTGATATCTGTGCAATCGGTGTGGATTGGGTATGTTCAGTGGCTGGGTTCAAGCGACTGGGGTTGATGGTACCAGTAGCTTTGCGGTCCGTACGGCGCGCTCTGCTGGTAGAGACTTGAGGAGTCGACGGGCGAGATGGTGCAACAGGTGTTTGAGATTTGGGGGATCTCTTGTCCTGCGTATCGGCAGGCTTGGTAGCAGTTTCTGCAGGTGTAGACTCAGTTTTTATCTGAGCAGGAGTTTTCACGATGTTGGAGTTTGGAGTCTCAGCGCCCTTGGATTTATGATCCTTGCGCGTACTGACAGGAGTAGAAGTGACAACACGGGGTGTAGAAGCCGACGTGGACAAGGCACGCGGGGTAGAGGAAGCAGAAGAAGTGACACGAGGGGTAGAGGTAGAAGTCGGGAGAGCCGTGGTCGCCAAAGAATGCCGCTTTGACTGAGGTTTCTTCAGCAGAAAGTGATGCAACGTTGATTGCGACTGTTCGAGACGCGGTTTGGACTGAAGAACAGCCGGTTCACTGGGAGATCCGCTATTTGAAGACAGCTCGCTGTTGGAAGTCACAGCTTTTCGATTTCGGTCCCTCCTCTTGGAGACACTGTCAGTGGGTTGAGATGAGACCACCGGTCCCTTGGAAGTAGACGTATTAGGAGTCTCCGTGGACTCCTTTCCTTTGGGAGTCTGCGTAGTCTGATTAACAGGTCGTTGCGTCTTGCGTCGTTTCGCCGACGGCAACGAGTCTTCAAATGAGGTGGTGACCGGAGTTGGAGGTAGAGAGTAAGATGACTGAGAGTGATTTGAGGCGTGCGATTCAGGTTCACGGGTTGTTTTACGTGACGCACGCGATGAGCTTCGTCGAGTCTCACGCTGGAAGCTGGGTAAGCACGGGTTTGAGGATATGGGTACAGGGAGAGAGGGAGATGCAATGAGGGGGCAAGCAGGCATGGAGGAATCAACATACAGGCGTTGTTGGATCGAGAGACAATGCGGCGGGGGAACCGAGTTCCCTGGCCAGTGAAGCCCTACCCACCACTGTTGTGTTATTAGCATCGCATTCACTGAATAAAACTACCCCCCCACCCCCCGCCTTCAAAGTCACATGTTCGTCTTAGAAATGTTCTGGAGTGAATGAACTGTTGACTAGCCAAAAAAACTGGACGCTCTATATTCTTACTTTTTGACGATGTCTGGATCACCAACTTTTCCACCCCTTTTGTGACTTGTGTTCAGGTATCGTGCCCCAGTTCAGCCCTAGTATCGCAGCACCACTGTCCCTAGTTCGGAGTGTAACGGAGCTAGCTGACAGGCAATGAGTTCTGATTGCTTGGTCGTGGGTGGTTGTCGCTACAGACGGTGGAAGCTCGCAGTGAAGGCGACGGTCGGACTGGGCTTGGACTTCGCCTGCAAGGTTGGGCGGTGGTTGTCAGTGAAATGCGAAAACCAGACAGCAGGACCGAGGATTTGCGGTACAACCGGCGAAGAATTACCTACCTAGCAGGAAGCGGCCACCTCCTGGGAAAAGCTGACTGACACGCACCAACCAAAACGACAACACCGCAGGCAGAGAGAGATCCCCCCTACTTATCGTGTATACACTTTCAGCATGCACAAAGTGATTTTCGCTCAGAGTCGGGCGGTTTGCGATCGAGGAACCCGCGTGACCCCGATCGGTTGGGGCGGAGAGGCGAGGGAAACCCCGGGACGTTCCAAGGCGAACTGCAAGCGCAGGGAGGTTCGTCGCGGAACTAAAGGGGAGGGGTCAAAGACATGGCGCACAGGGTCAGAAGCGATTTTCCAGTCGATCGGAAGTCTTGCTACTTTGCAAACCAGTAACAGGACAGTCGAGAAGGGTGTGGGGGATGGAGGAAGCGGAGAGGAAGAGTTATGTTTGGCAAAGGCAAGGCAGGGCAAGGCAAAGCAAGCAGAGCAAGCAAGCAAGCAAGCAAGCAAAGCCAGGGCCGAAACCTCCCATCGAGACGGCCGGGAAATTAGGGCTTGCGCAAAGGCAGGCGGGCGGTGAAGAAGCCGCTGGTCACTGGACCGTTGCTTGCCCCAATGCACGCGCGCGGGCGCTTATCTTAGCGCCGAATCTGGCCGCCGGGCTTGCGTGTCGGTCGGTCGGCCTTTTTCTGCCTTTCTGGCCAAGTAAGACTGATTGATTCCCCCGTAGTTCACTTATCATCTGGTCTCTCCGCCGACCGACCGCATCAACTCCTCCACAGCACCAGCTTCGTTTCCTGCGGTTTACTTTCGGTCGTTGCGTTTCCCACCTCTTTCCCTCCAATTCCCTCCTCAATCACACATCACCATGCAGCTGTGGCACTCTCTCCTTCAGCTGTCCGTGCTGGCCTCTACCGCCCTGCCGACCGCTGTCGCTGCTTCCGCGTGGGGATTTACTGATGCCACCGTGTCAGTTCACACCAAAGGCGCTGGCGTCGGCGCGGGAATCAAGGAAGCGTATGTACAATGATCGCCAAGGTGAAACCTACAGCAAAGGTTCACAATGCTAATCTTCTGGCGCCATTGACAGAATTCCCGACAACAAAGCTCTCTCCAAGCCGGTCTCCCTCGGATCTGCCGACACCTTGAAGGTGACTTTGACAGCCCAGGAAGGCCGCACGGCCAAACGCGCGCACCAGGTTTTCCTCTTCCTCCAGGACCCCGAGACCGGACTGGATATCTCCTACCCCTTCAGCGTGAAGGATAATGGCAAATCCAGAATTGAGCTGGTCAGTGCTTTCCAAGTGGCTCTGGACGGGACGCAACAAAGCTGACGTGCATGCTAGACCCAGAAGGACCTGCCCGTTCAATTCCTTTCCGTTTCCGAACCCCTCGATGCGCGAGTCCTGATCGGATCCTTCGGCGAGGCCGACGCCTACAACGGAGCTGCGTTCAAGCTGACGGTGGCCCGGAACCCCGATGAGCCTGTGCCCACCGTCGAGTCGTCGCGCTACGGAAAACTCCCGGAGATCCACCACATCTTCAAGACCGATGCTCAGAGTCCTCCATTGGTCATCACCTTGGTCTTCCTCGCTCTCGTGCTTGCTTCCCTTCCGGTTCTGGGCGGAGTGGTAAGTCGTCCTTCTCTGTTGCCGCCTCGATGGAGGGCTAACTTCCCTCTGATACAGTGGCTGGTCCTCGGCGTCAACTTGAACCATCTCCCTACCGCCTTCAAGTCGGCTCCCCTTCCTCACGCTGTCTTCCTCGGCTCGCTCTTCGCCATCCAGGGCATCTTCTTCTTGTACTATACCTCCTGGAACCTCTTCCAGATCCTTCCTGCTGTCGCGGTGGCTGGTACCGTCGCATTCGTCAGCGGCAGCCGTGCTCTCGGTGAGGTCCAGGGCAGACGGCTTGCCGGTCTGCGTTAAATCGCTCAGTGTTGCCGGTCGAGAGTCTGGGGGTGGCATTGTCAGTTGTTGGGGTGTATCCGAGGTCATCTAGCTCGTTGTCGATGACTACTTGCTGTATCAGTGTAGAAGAAACTGTACATTCTAGCTATCAAAATTCCTGCAGGACGAGCGAGACCAACCTCATAGTCGCTAGCAGTACCCCGTATTTTACGGAGTAATTTACATATGAAAACATCGGGAATGGCTGACGTCACCCGCGCGGCTAGTATTTACCCCGATCGGGTTAGCCTGCCAGATCGGATCCTCTGCAGAAGAGAGGCAACGGCGGTTGATCCGCCGCAGTCTTCACAAGCTGAGGCTAACACTGCAACAAACATCACACTTACTTCCCCACACCATGGGTTCATCAGCATCAAAACCCGTGAAGTCCGCAGCGGCGGCAGCTTCACGGCGTCAATATCCCAAACAACCCACCACTACCACCACCACCAGACCTCCCACCTCCACACCCGCATCAGCACCGCGCGCGCCACAACCACAACCACAACCACAACCTAGACTCAACGAGCAGCCGAAGCGCAGTCCACGCCCCAGCGCGCAACCCAGCTCCCCGAGACCTGCAACCTACCATCCGAAAAACCAAGAACAAGCGTCCCTGGAGAAATCAAGCGGTACGCGCCCCCTTCCCTTCCCTTGCCTTCCCTTGCCTGTTCTTGCCTTCCCTTCATCATACATCTTCAACCCACCTTCCCGCACCCCCCTTCCCCAGAAGTTGCCAAGCTTACATTTTCGAAAAAGCAATCGACATCGACGGCCGCGACCCCGACTTCGCCGCCTCCCTCCGCAGCATCGGCCCCGTGACTCCGAACCCAACCTTCTCTCCCTCGAGCACCTTCAACCCCGCGCAGCGGTCCTTCGGGGGACCAGGCGCCCCGACGGCCGCCTTCGCACCCGCCCCGAACCCAGCCCTGCTGACCGTTACGGCGCGGCAACGGATCACCAAGGCGGCGGAGGAAGAGGTCGACAACCTGGGACGGCCGGACTTTGTCGGACGAGAGTATCTGGATGCGTTGACGATCCGGCAGGTGTTGGCCATGCGGGATCGCCAGGGTCTGCCGGCGCGGGAGATCGAGCGGGTGTTGCGGTTGAAGAGGGGGGTGGTGGAGCGGTTGGGGGTAAAGGGGGTTGTGGGGGATCTTGGTTGAGGTGGATTGTGGGTGGATGGGTTCGATTGCTGTCTTGTCTGACGGTTGCGATTTGCCTCTGAGGTGCCTTTTCTTTAACAAGGACTGTGCTTGATGGGGCTACGGCGGAGGTGTAATGGGTTGGGGGTTTGAACTGTAAAATAGCAATATAATGCTTGTCTGCCATTTTGGAGGGGAGGTATGCATCACCATGGCTCTGTTCGCCGGGTGTGCGAAAAGCAGTGACAGCGTCAATTGTACAATACTTTTTCATGGGAAGTCACTGCGGTGGAGGGGGGTTGGGAAATGTCATGCACCGTGATTCTGAAGGGCGGCAAGACCAAAGTCACCTGCCGACTGAGACATCGAGACATCACTACCTGTTCTCCCCGTCAACCTCAACTTCCACCGCAACCTCGTTCATTGCCTGACTCACTTTCCACTCATCAAACAAGACACTAAACATTTGTCGACTACTCTTACAGCGTGAACAGCAAAAGTCTAAGTCGTCAACATCAGCCCCAGGTATCAAATCTATTATCTATAAACATCTACTTCCATCGAGCCATCTTTTATCCTCACCCCCTTCGTCCATCTTCTTTCCACGCCACCCACTCGCAACATCATGTATACCAGAAATATTTACAAGAAAGATGGCACATTTCCCAAAAAGAAACAAGCTTCACCCACCCCCTCAGACAAACTAAAGCAAAACCTCCCCACCCGCCATCGTCCCCCCCGTCAACGGCCGGCTGATAATCCCCGCCTCCAGCAGATCCTGCGCCAGCCGCACGATCAACCCATCACAGCCCTTGGCCGCGATCACATCCACGGTGACGGGGAACTTCTCGTCGTGGTTTGTGATGCTGCTGTACGCGGCAACCTCGCCCACGGGGAGGACAAAGTCCGGCACCTCGGCCATGTTGGAGATGCGACTGCTGGCCCAGCCCAGCGGGGCGCCGGGCAGAGAGCGGTAGAGGTTGCGCGCGGCGCCCGTCTCGGGCCCCGCCGAGCCCACGTACACCATCAGCGAGGAGGAGCATTGCTCCGGGTCGGCCACGCGCCCCAGGTAGTTCGACGCCATCCAGTCCATGAAGATCGTTTTGTTGGTGATGGCCTCGTCGAGGGCGGAGGCCAGGTATGCTTCGGACCAGTTCCACCGCGAGACGGGGACGGGGTCGACGAAGGGGAGGCGGCCGTCGTGTTTTGCTGGGGGTGCAGTTAGTGGTGGGTTGTCGGTGACAATGGAGTTGGCTTTGGTGGTAAGTTGGGGGTGGGGTGCTTACCTGCATAGTCGGCATAGAAGGGATCCCGGACCAGCGAGATCTGCTGCTTGCTGATCAACATGGCGTAGGTGAGGTTCAGCAGCGTCGGGAGGGTGACGTCGGAGGGGGCCTCGGCTGGTGGGTTGGCCGTCCAGTCCGCGGTCAGGTTCAAGGGCGTGGTGGTTGTGTTGAGGAAGGCGGCCAGCTTCTGCTGGAAGTCCAGCAGCATCGCGTCGCTGGCCGAGTCGTTGGTCGTCGGGAAGCTCAGTGTGTACAGTGTGCTGGGGTACTTGACGGCCTTGCCGCTGAAGGAGGTATAGTTGGTGCTGTACAGCGCCTGATTGGCCTGGTCCCAGAGGTACGGGTCGCGCGTGAGGAAGCCCGCCGTGTCGAGCACGGGGGATAGGGACATGACGTTGTCGAGCGCCACGAGGCCGTGCGACGGCCGTGAGCCAAAGATTCCCTGGACTTCGGCGGGTCCGCGGATGGAGCCGCCCGTGTCGCTGCCCAAGGCCAGATCCAGCCAGTCGTACGAGGCGATCGAGGCCCCGGCCCCGGATGAAGAGGACGACGGGTCCTGGTAGCCGTCCCCGCGCGGGTTGAAGGGCGCATGGAAGTCCACCCAGTCCGCCGTGGCGGTCTCTCCGTTGGCGAATTGCGAGGGCTTCTGCAGGCCGACGATGATTCCTCCGGCCTCGATGATCCGCGACACGGCCGTGCCAGTGACGTTGTTCTCGCCGTACAGATTGTACCAGGCCCGGTTGCCGTTGCTCTGTCGGACGCCTGCGAGGCTATAGATGTCCTTGATGCCTACCCGGACGCCGGCCAGTGGTTTGTCTTCGGTGGGCGTATAGTAGAGCCGAGACGGCACGCCCACTGTTACTGAGGCGACGCCAGCGACCTGGGCCGACAGAGCCTGGAATGTGCCGTCGGGCTTCTGCAGAAGGGGCTGGTTGAAAGCTCCGGCAAAGTCACTGTATAGCCGGTACACGGGGTACAGCTTGCCGGTGGTCTGCTCGATGAAGTACGGACCGGAGGGAACCGATCTGGATTCGAGGGGTACCACAACACTCGTTTGGCCTTCTTTGAGCGAGGTGATGTTGGCGTGTCGGCTACTGCGGACAAACACAGCGTCAAGAAATGCGTCCGTGAACACGTCGTCTTTCGTGGACCATGTGGAAAAGAGCGAAGATAGCGAGGACAATTCCCCCGTGTCCTCTTGCACGACAGTCACCGGTGCGAACCCATTGACGCTTGGGACGTGGGACAACAAAGAAGATGGAATGGTCACATTTCCGGCGGCGTATGGGGAGATGAAGTAATCTATGTCTTGAAGCGTGACGGACATGCCGGTGGATACCAACCGCGCTGCTACAGAGCCGATCAATCCCATCAGGCATGGCGCAGACAGGCCCAATGCAGACCGCGGGAAACGAGCCATTGAGGAAAGGAAAATCCGGTTCAACCGGTCGAATACAAAAGAAGAAGAAGGTATGTTCAGCTGGCTACTCATGATTAAGGTCTCAGCTCCCTATTTATAAGGTTCTTCCCTCCATCGCAGAAGTTTACTGCGCCAAGTCAATAGAACGCAGCCGAGGATGGAGAGTGTCTATGCCCGGCTGCATTTACCCCACCGAAATCGGAGTCGGTTTTCGCACCTCCACTCTGCTGAGCCGACCATCGACCTCATTGGCGACGCATTGGGGGATGCGATAAGTGTTTGGGTCCAATACGCAGACTGCCAGGCACGTTGCAAGCAGGAACATCTCAATCTTATCAGTTGATGTCTTGCGATGCGGATAAGATGATAAGATGAAGCTTGATGATTGGGCGGGCGGTCGGGTGCAACCGAACTGCGCCCTTCGGTTAGGAACAGAAGAGTATGGGGTGGAGCAGCCATCGGCCCGATATCTGCAGTGCAGCCACTGTTTATCAGCACAGAGAGGGCTACATACACCTTTACACACGAATACTTACTCATCCTCTGACCATTCCTCTTCCTCCCACTCCCACAACGGAGCCGACTCATCGTCGGGATCATCAACGTCCTCGGCGTGTGGAATCAACTCGTCAATGCCCTTGATCTCTCGCAGCTTGGAGCTTTCGCTCTCTTTCAAGGACAGTAAGCCGTCTATGTGCTCGTCGTGGTCCTTGCGATGACCTCTCTCATAGCCCCGGATAAGTAGATACTCCAGATTGGGCGGCAGGTGATCGGCCAGCTTGAAGTCTGACGGCTCGGTCAGATTGACCCCTTTAGCCATGTATAGCAGAGTCTTGAGTCCCAGGCTCACATGGGTCAGGGAGGTGAAGTCTCGCAACGAGCCCTTCTGCTCCCACAGCTCGTCCGGCGGCGCGCCCGTCCAGCTATGATGCGCCTCTGACCGTCCGCCGTATGTATCAAAATCCGGCTCCGTGTCCTCGTCGTCATCGTTCCAGAATTCACTTATGTTGGCCTCGAAATCTACATCAAGAACTTCCAAAGTCTCCCTGTGCAAGAGGAGCGTCTGGAGAAAAGTCTTGGGGTTCTGCATCGAGCTGCTTCCGTCCGAGGAGGCCCGACCTCCCAGAGAAAACTGGAGCTCCCTGAGACTTTTGCACGCACAGATCACCGAAGCGAGATACATGGTATCGACAGCTGAATGGTTGATGCGGATGCGGCTGATGTTGGACGAATTCGGCTCCAGCCCGGGCTTGCCATTCTCGTCCTCGCACAGGACGTCGGTGCTGACTGTCTCGATGGCCGGAAGCCGGTCGACGAGGGCGAACAACCCGAGGAAGTCCATGCTCGTGTAGAAGCGCTCGTCATCCATCCACCCGCGGCCCGCGTTGATGAAGTAGACGCGGCGCAGCTGGCGCAGAAACGGCGTCGCGTCGCCCTCGCCGTTCGCCCGGCGCAGGACGTAGTCCAGCGGAAACGCCACGCGGTCCTGGTTCGCGAACCGCCCTTCCGTGTGATAGAACCCGGTGTAATTGAAGAAGGGCTGCACGAGCACCATGGACTCCAGGTTCGGGGCCACCGAGACGAGCAGCGCCGCCACCGCCTGAACCGCAAAGATCCCGTGCATACCTCGATACCTAAACCGCCCCATCATCAGCCCAACCTTATCCTTATCCTTGCTTGCGGAGCAGACGACACCAAAACACTCACGTATAATTCCAGTCCCCCTTATTCCGCTGCTCGGACGACTGCATCAGCATGTTCATGACCTGCGCCGCCAATTTTGTTTTCTTGTCATCTGCGTCTGCATTGTTCTCATCCACCCCGATCGCCCGCCGCACCGCCGCCTGCAACAACCCCATCACCCCGGCCTCGTCGCGGAGCTCCGCCTCCCGATCCCCGAGATTCTCCTCGTACGGCACGTGCGCCTCCACCACCCCCTGGTACTCGAGGTGGCGCACGTACCGGCCCAGACTCGGCCGGCGGATGATCGCCAGCAAGAGATTGAACGCGCGGTCGAGGTTCTTGCCCGGCTGGACGCGGATGCGCCGGAAGCGCTTGCGGGTGGGGAGGTCGCAGAGGTGGTAGAGGGTGCGGCAGGTCAGGGCGAGAGCGAGGCAGTCGTGGTGCAGGTAGGAGAGGATGTGCAGGTGGAGGTCGGGGGGGAGGTGGAGGAGGGAGGGCATTTTGGCCTGCTGATGAGTTGTATGGGATGGTAAGAGTTGGTGCAGGGCGTGGAATATCAAGAGAGTACTACGTATGGAGAGATGCGGGCTATATATACGTAGATGTTGTTTGCGATACGTAGTTGGTCTAGAGTCTACGTCCGATACCAGGCAGCGCAGTGTTGCCTGGTTCGGTTGGGGGTTTTTGTCTTTGCCAAGATGCGGCAAGTCCGGGAAGAAAGATAGCAGAAGTGGAGAAAGTTGGGTGGGTTCTGGACCTCCAGGGGGGGATTGGGATTGGTGGGTTCCTGACATGCAGAGCATTGGGTTCGATTCCACACAGTTGAGCTGCGTTAGACCCTGGGTCGTGAACTAATTGTCAAGATGTAACCCAAACATTGGAAGTTCGAAGTGGTGAGTATCACATAATGTTTGGCAAGGTCCGTAGTATACAAGCGGAGCAGCCAGAGGCCATCCCTGCTGCAGCAGCTTCAACCCAGCACAGAGATCATCGCATGCAGATGCAGGAGATGCCCCCTTCTGCACATTCGAGACTGTCCCGGATTAAAGAGGCAGCAAGACACTACCCTCAAATGCCCGGCAGCAAAAAGTCAAAGCACTGACTGCCACCGGAGGTGGGGGTTACGCAAAAAGAAATCTCCCCGACTGGGAGTCGAACCCAGGTCTCCCGCGCTTGTTCTCGGTTGAGATTGACAAGCGGAAATCATGACCGTTAGACCATCGAGGATTGATGATGTCATGTGTTACACCTCTTGTGTTGAGTCATAACGTGGCAATTCTACGTAGTACTGAATCATTGGATATGATCACCCTTGTAAGGTGGCGCCTTTACAATTCCTGCCTCAGGCAGTCAAATACTCAATTAGGACCAATGGGTCCGCAGTTAGGCCTATTCATTCCATGAATAGGGACTGCGGGTAATGTTGGCCGAATGGCGATTGTTTTTGAATGAATCCCATTGTTCCTCTCTTACAACCCTTCAGCTGGGTTTGGAAGGTATCCACACATCTGGCTCTTCCTGATATGGTATTTCCCGTCTGTATTTTAGAGGTGTAGAATCCAGGAGTCGGCACTAGTGCTTTTGCGCATCTGCTATTCTGCCAGAGGACTCGTGGATGATTTGACAAAGTTACTCGGATGCGAAGCTAGAGGCTACATGACTGCTGGTGATTCGCAGGACTGTACATTCTACCTGCCAATACCCCGTAGATCTACGAATGCGTTGTCCATGCAGATGAAGCCCGCAGGGGATCTACGAGCAAACACGCAAGTACCCTTCAGATCTATAGATACCAGCCACGTAAGGCCTGTACATTACTACACAGGAGACCATACGATTGAACCCACTATACCTGAATCACCAATCCCACTCCAGTCCACCCCCGCAGAACGGATCTACGCCAAACATTCGATCCGGCGGATACTGCATTCGTATATACCACGAGAACTGGAGTTTATTTGGGGGGGGTTGTTCACATCTAGCAAACACTACTACCTGCGCATATACAGTACGTATAACATACTGGATGGAGACCAGCTTACACTGTACATACTTAGAGTACACAGAGATGATTTAGGTGATGTCTCCAGGCCTTCAATGACACGTGGCTGATGTCATCCTCATTAACTGGATGTTTTAGCAAAACCAGAACCGAAACCGAAACCGAAACCTTGGAGGAGGAAACCCACGGTTCATGCGGAGGTGAGGGCGGGGGGCAAAACTGATGATCGCGTGGGCATTGGGTAAAGATGTGTAGGCCGAGTGCCAATGCGGGTGCGGGGCACAGAGTTTATTTCCCTTGATTGAAGGGGGGGTTCCGGGGTCCGATTGCGCTCTTCTCTACTTGGCCGTTTTCCTACATACTAAGGTAGGGAGTACCGCTGATTATTGCCTGGAACGAGAAGGCCAGATTGGGTACTGCTAAGGAACTTGAAATCTGGCAGGAGATGTGCCAAAGAACAAGGTGGGTGGGTCATGTGCATCCAGATTCCAGGCTGACATGCCAGATCGGACGCTAAGTGGGAAAGTGGGTGGTTTATGGAGAATCCCCAGATCAAACTGATCAGCCTTCATTAGATTATGGTCAAAACACTGTGTACATTTGTGGTCGTGCCCAATACATCCCCAATTATCTAAAGTGAATTACCCAGACACCAGCACCGCTAAACAGGAAAATGAGAAATCCATCGTCGCTCCCTCGTAGATGTTGTACGTCATGCCCATATTGTAAACAGGAATCCCAGTCAATCAACGCTTCGCTTTCCACAGATGAACGCCGTGCGACTCCGCAACAAGAAGCACAGAAAATCCAGGCATCTACCACGCGGCGTGCCCGCCGTCGATGCGTAGATCGCTGCCCGTCATGAAGCTGCTGGCGTCGCTGAGGAGGAAGACCGCCGCGCCCCGGTATTCGTTGGGCGTGGACAGTCGTCCCAGCATGTTGTGCTTCGGCCACTCCTCACGCCGCTCGGGAAACTGCACGAACAGCTGCTCCACCATCGCCGTCACGATATACCCCGGGGAAATCGTGTTGACCCGGATGTTGTACTGGCCCCACTCCATGGCGAGGTTACGACCCAGCTGGATCACAGCAGCCTTGCTGGCATTGTACGCGGGGCAGATGAGGCCCTTCAGACCAGTCAGCGGGACACGTACGTGATGTCAAGATAACAAGGGGGGTGGCGCGGTATCCCCGACAAAAAAGCGGGGAAGTCACGTAGCATAGACACATACCCGATTGGCGATTGTCCCACTCATACTGGCAATCAGTGCAATGCTGCCGCCGTTGCCAAAGCGAATCATCTGCTTTGCGACGGCCTGCGCCGTCATGAACACGCCGGTCACGTTCACCTCGAACATGCGGTTCGAGTCCGCGGCCGTGTACTCCAACGCCGAGGTTTCCTGCTGGATCCCCGCGGCGGCGACTAGGCCATCCATCCGACCCTCCGTGTTGGCGATGGCCTCGATGGCAGTGTTCAGCAGCTCCGTGTCGCGCACGTCAATGCGACGGTAGTGTAGCTCGGTTCCCAGTTCCGCTTGCGCGCGTTTCTGGATGATGGCGAATTCAGGGGACTAGACGACCTTACGTTAGAAAAAGTCCCCGGGTTATTCTTCAAGGGCAACTCACTGGTTCCTCGAGACGGTCAAGCGCATACACCTTAGCCCCAGCTTCGAGCAGAGCTTCGGCCTGCGTCAACCCCAGACCGCGGGCCGCTCCAGAGACACAGACCACCTTCCCAGCCAGGCTGAACTCGGGCATCCGCGACGTGGAGCCGAGAGCGGGGCCAGTATGTGCTGGGACGGGGACCGGAGCGGGAGCAACGTCGGTGGTCTCAAGGGACAGGGACATGGTGGACTGTACTTGAACTGTCTGGGCTGAAGAGGAGAGGTAGAATAGAGTAGTAAGTAGTTCGCTGAAAGCTGAAAGCTGGCTCACGCAACGCAGACGACAAGGTTGATGGTTTGGGGACTTGAAGGCGATGGACGCAGAAGCTTCTTTAAATAATTCACACTGAGTCCAAGGGTTGCCTCAATAGGAAAGCAGGACAGGACCGGCCCTGTAGTAGTCCTGGCAATGGGGCAGAGGGAAGTCATGAGGACAAAGCAGAATCCGGAGAAAGAGAAACGGGCAGCGAGGGGAGGAAGAGCGGTGGTCCGCGGTCCAGACCCAGGAGGGAAGCATGGCAGCCATTTTCGATCTGTGAGAGGAAGGAAGAACAGCAGACAGGGCTGACGAGTCAGCTGTTGTGGTGTTGGATCATGATGAAGTAACGATATTGGTACAATATCACGAGAATCGTACCAGTAACCCAGTCAGTTACAGGGCAGAGCGGTGCAGCGCAGTGGATAACTCGGGTTACCGGATCAGGAAATCCGGGAAGGAGGCAAGGCCGGGCTCGATACGGAAAGGAAGCAAATCTTCAAGGTCGGGTCGAGAACCACCCTGGGGTTGGTCACGGGGTTCTTTCTCCAGATCCCTTCCACCCCATTATTACTTTCTTTCACCCCTGGCGAGGTTAGTTACTGGGGGGGGGGGTCCACATTCCACGGCATCCATGCCCTTATCGACATACACATGACGCCCTGGAGTGTACCTGGAGCCTGGATTGTTCGGCTGCAGCGGACTGTAGTTCCTGTACTCGGAGCCAGGATTAGGGCCCACGCCCAATGGCCGTTCGGCGTTCCTGGACTAATTGATATTGAACACCATCCACCAAGGGGTCTGTCTACTGTACCATCCAACCCAGAACATTGAGACTAATTCCTCATCCTTGTCCACCAAGTGTACCGTTTGGACTCAACCACCAAAACCAGAAGGGTAGGTAGGATAGATAGATCCGAATCGGCCAGCCGAAGGAGGGGGGGAGCGGAAAGCCAACCATGGGGCGTGCGCAGGTGACCCAGCCCGGAGACCCCGCTTTCCCCAGACTATTTAACAGAACGCATAACGCGGCGGGGAGGAGGAGGAGGAGGAGGAGGAGGAGGGAAGGGGTTGAAAATGGATTGTGGTGTGTTTCTGTGTCTGTTCTGCTTTCAACTCATCATCCAAAAGAGATGAGCTCTCATACCTGTGACTTGCGACTCCGTAGTACACATCTCTCTCTTTCCCATCTGGGGAACCCGGGCCAGCAGAACCCCGTTGGGAATTTCGGAACCTTCGGACCTAATTTTGATTCATCAATTGCAGCTAACGATAGCAGCCCTCATCTTCGGGCCCCGTAGCTTCATGCCCCGAAACTGTCAACCCCAGCACCGTACTCTGTACTGTACATACGTCCCTGATCCCGTGAGCATAACAAATTCTCCATGTTGGAGTTTGCAGAATCCTTTCCAGGTTCTAGACAGCCGCCGAGAATAGCAACGGGTGGTCCGTGCCCGGCCGCCGGCGAAACGTACGAACCCCTGGCCAGATGGACGTGTGACCAGGGAAGAAATTACTCAACTACTCCGTATAAGGTGCAGGGAGAAGCGGAATCTCACCCTTCATCCTCGGGCGTTCTTCGGTGGCTCCTGTACCCTCCCTATCGCGCAATGCGATAAGGTGACGTGTTTCTTATCATGACTGCCAACGCACAACAGCATTGTCAATGCAGGTGTGCTATCTGGTGCTGTAATAGAAACGGAATGGACAGCAGGAACTGACTCGGAACCCCGCCTGCAGAATACGGCATACTCTTCTTCCAGAGGAACCTGAGTCAAAGAAAGACATAACAGTGAAATCTATCTCAATTCACTATATGAGATGTATGAGATGGACAGGACATTATGACATGATTCGTATCGACATGACTCTACAAGAACATGAACGTGGCCGTGAACATCGCCGCGACCAAGGCCATCAGGCTCTGCGCACCAGCAGCTCCTTTCGTCGAGAGTCCGCTAGCTGCATTCTCCTCGGTGCCGTTCGCGGACCCATTGACCGAGGTGGGGTCATCCCCAAGCCCAAAGGGCAGTCCCTGGTAGCTGAAGGTCAAGTTCTGGGCAATGGACTGGTTGTAACATTGGCCGTTCGCGACATCCAGGTTGGTGAGGTCGTTCGGATGCAGGAAGAACATGTACTGCGATTGATTCAGGTTCTTGAACCCGGACGTGTCGTACGGGAACCTGTCGCCCGCGTCGGTGGCCGAGGTGTTGCGGAGCCAGATACACTGGACTTGTCCGGGGAAATCGGTCACCATCTCGGGGTAGTCACGCATGACATCACTGTTGCTGGTATCCGCAATCAGGATGAACTTGCGCTCGGGGAAGGTTTCGAAGACCTTCTTCAACAAGAACTTGCGGATCGACAGGGTGGCCGAGACGTCGCTGAAGTTGAGGGGACGGGTGTCGAACGAGCCGCCGGGGTAGTGGGTGTAGATGAACTGCATGTAGTTTCTGGTCACTTGCTCGGGCGTGGTAGTCTGCGACAATTAGTATCCAAGACATGCAGATAGCCCAAAAAAGCTTACAAGGTAGTGGAAATGCATGTTCGGGATGTTGATGGACCAGTTACGGTACAGGTCAGGCATGTTCTCCCACGGCGTGAAGGGGCGAGCGAACGAGTTGAGCAAGCCTTGTTCCGGTTCATAAATCTTGGTGACCCGGAGGATGTCATCAATGTCAGACACGATGGTGAGACCCTTAGGTGGCACCAAGTAGGCGGTACTGTTTCCAATCGATGCGCCCTTCACGTAAGTGTTGAGTCTCTGGATTGCCGAGGTTTCATTCCCCGCGGTCAGGCCGTTGCTGTCAATCGGCACGAAGACATCGAAATCACCTTCGACCGTGGTGTTGTAAGGAAGAGTCAGGTCTTGTGTACCGCCGGTGGTGTTGGTTGCGCCGCCGCCACCGGGCTCTCCGCTGGCTCCCTGACTCGGTGCCGGCTCGAGGTGGATGGTGTTCACGGCAACGTGCGGCTGCTGAACCACCAGAATCTCGCCCGTCAGATTGCGTGCCTGCGCCTGCTGGGACTCCGGCAGATCCTCGATACTTGTGTTCCCAAGAAAGACATTGGCAAGCTTGTTCAGGTCGGAGACGGAGGTGTTAGGCTGCTTGTAAACGTTTCCGTGGAAGCGGACGTTCCAGCCGGAGCTGGTCCAATTGGCGTAGGGGTCGATGTTCAAGACATTGGTGGGAAGTGCTGCCAATTGAGCACTGTTTAGGCCGAGGGAGCTCACGACAGCATCTCCCGTGGGGAACCCCTGGAAGAAGTTGGGCACCCCCGATGCGACCCACGAGGGGAGGTCCGACCCAAGCCCTGAGAGGACGCTGTTGATATCCGAATCAACATCACTCAGGATATTCCGACGCGCGACTGGGACGACTGGAGAGGGGTTGTACTCGACGGGCGAAGGGGTGATGACCGGGTCTGGCGGGGCGGCAGCGGCATTGTTGTCGTAGTTGGTGCTGGGGAAAGCAGTTGGAGCGGGAATAGCGGAGGCAATTGAGAGAAGAGAGGCCTGCACAAGGGCCTGACGCGCAATGATCGACACCCTCATCGTTCCAAGGACCCAGTGGTCGTTCAGCCGGAAATTCTGAGAGACCTGCGATGGAGGGCTGGAAAGAGAAAAATCATTGAGGGGCGACAAGCTGGAGAATTAAAGGCGATCAACTTCCTCTGTCGATGGATGGGGAAAGAGTGGCAGGTGACGTCACAGTATCGGGGATCGGAAGCTCCACCGCCACCGACCTATTCATTGGGTGGCTTGGCTCCACGCAGGTCCCTTTCAATGCAGGGTCCCTGGATTTTTTCCAGCTGTTGCTTTGCTCACTGGCGTCATTTTCTTTTACATTCAGGTTGTTGGCACTCAATGTGAAAATACACCAGATGGTGCGCTGACACGTCTGTGCACGTGTCACTGCCACTACGTCATAGGATTCTTACTAGTACTGTCTGGTTCCATAGCTTCAGGTCAATTCAATCTGCCTGTCACACACACTGAACCAAGGAGATCAAGATATACTACATCAAAATTCTAAATTGGATTCCTCTGAAGTACCCTGTACCCATGTACCATAAAAGGTCCAAGGGTTTGAAGCAATCTTCCCACCGGAACCATTAATGTACATCAGTTTATTTATGTCATTTAGAATTTCGAGCATATCAAACAGTCCTTACTTAGGGATGAGTAGTACACACGGAAAGCAACTGAAGCATCATCGCAGCCCGTTGCAGACTGTCAGACGCCGGGATGGTCTCGCAAGTGATTGAGACTGCAGAGGCCGAACTAGCATCAGGGCAAGTGTCGCCTCTAAGGAAGGCCGTGGGCTTCAGTGAAGTAATATTCTGCGAACACCCTCAGTATCCAACCTCATGCGCGTCCTGACAGATACATCCGGCTA
This sequence comes from Aspergillus uvarum CBS 121591, assembly GCF_003184745.1. Classification (NCBI taxonomy): domain Eukaryota; kingdom Fungi; phylum Ascomycota; class Eurotiomycetes; order Eurotiales; family Aspergillaceae; genus Aspergillus; species Aspergillus uvarum. The sequence goes on from NW_020291353.1 coordinate 257,229, forward strand.
CACAGCTCCGAAAGAAACAGATTGTCCTAGCAGGCACCATCTTCGCCTTCAATGGATCTTTGGGTGCTTCGCTGCCCTCGGGAGCCTCGCCGGCAATAGCGCAGGCATTTCAAGTATCTGAGAACGATGCCCGCCTCGTGGTCTCGAATTCGCTGTACCTCGCCGGCTTCGTGGTCGGCCCATTGTCCTTCGGACCCCTGAGCGAATACTTCGGGCGCCGGCCCGTCCTCATCGCCACCTATCTAGTTTTCACACTGTTTACCCTGGCGTGTGCACTATCGCCGACGTTTGAATCCCTGCTAGCCTTCCGGTTTCTCTGCGGGCTCAACGCATCGGTCCCCAACGCCGTTCTCAGCGGGCTGTACAGCGACATCTATGATGATCCGGAGCGACGCGGCCGCGCCATGGCCAATTTCATGTCGTGGCGATGGCTGGCCCGATGGCGGGGCCTTTGGTCTCCGGGTTCACGGGTTTGCTCTCGTGGCGTTGGGTATTCTGGGTAGCGCTGATGGCTGCCGGGGCTGGTGTTCCAGTCATCATATTGCTGCCAGAGACATACCTCCCCGTGATTCTTGGGAACAACGCGATGACGAATGCTCTCAAGGGGCGACAGCCTACAACCTCACGGAGCACAGGCCTTTTCTGCCAGGAAGATCTTCAGTCGGCCGTTTCGCATGCTTGTGAGAAAGCCCATCGTTGCCTTCACATTCCTGTACCTTGCTGTCGTGTACGTGATACTGTTCTTGTTCTTCCAGGCTTACCCTGTGGTCTTCCGAGGTAAATTGAGTCCCTGATCCTGTTCCTGTGATTCATTTCACCCAACAATGGCAGGGCTGTACCGTCTTTCGACCAGTGATAATGGTTTGGCATTTATTCCCAGTATGTAAATCGCTTGACCCTTCCGCGTGCGGCACTTTGAATACTTAATGACTTGGCTTTCTTTCTTTGTTCCGCCGATGGTGATTTTTGGCTCCCTCCTCGGCCTATGCCTTGTGCTTGTCTACTCCTCGTTTCACAGCAAAGCCATCGCAGCAAACAAATCCTGGGCCATGGTCGAAGAATACCGTCGTCTGCCACTTGCATGCGTCGGGGCCGTTTCGTATGTGCGTGGACCTCAACCAATCAACTTGTCTTCGACTGACCAACGCAGAATTGTAATCGCGCTTTTCTGGCTCGGCTGGAGTTCGTATCGCAAAATCCACCCAGCTCTACCCATGATGGCTGGGATCTTCTTTGGTTTCGGCTATTTTCTGGTCTTCGCCGCCATGCTGAACTACCTGACGGATGCTTATAAGGAAGCCTCGGCATCCGCGCAGGCGGCCGCGAGTGCGACTAGGGCTATAATGGCGGTGGTTCTGCCTTTCGCCGCGACCCCAATGTACACTCACTTGGGCATCCAATGGGCCAGCTCACTTCTGGGGTTTTTGGCTTTTGCTCTGGCAGGGATACCATTTGCCTTTAATCAATACGGGTCGCGGCTGAGGCAGAGCAGTGGTCTTGCGGTGGGAGAGTAATTTGATAGACCATAGTTCTCAGAATCATTGACGCGAGCAGCCGAAGGATGTTTCGTACCGTTCAACTGCCGATAACTGTGGTAAAATTACCGGATCCAAGGAAAATATCCCTATGCATGCAGGGTCCCATCGTTGCCCTGCTCTCGGCGAAATTTAGCCAGCCATTCTGGAACATCAGCCAATGTTTGGTCCCATTGGTCTTCATAACCAAACATCATACGCCTCGCTTCTGACTGGAACATCTGGTCCGTCGGGACCACCCCGTTGCTCATCATCTCTCGTGCATAATGACTCAGGTGGCGAGTTAGCACTTCAGTGTAGCAATCCAACTGAGGCTCGGGGGCTGGTGGCAACTCCGGCTGCGGAGCTTCCGAGTCCGGAGGCGTCTTAGGCTCGCCCAGTGCATTTCGAAAGCTGGCCCGGGAGAGCATCTGAGAGAGATGATCATTGACAGCACCGTTTGTGGCAGAGGAGGGAACAAAGGTCCGGGACTCAAAGTCGAGCAGATACGGAGGCACGCTGTGTCTCAATTGTGCGGCGATGTCCGGCGGGAACTCATGGTCGCCTTTCCACTGGGCCATGGTACAGCCCTGGCGGAAATGCATGGTTAAATGATCAGCTCGATCGTCCCAGCTGGTCATCCGACTATCGCAGAATCCACAACGTGACGAGAAGTTCGTGGCCACATTCTTCCAACCGTCGGTCAGTGGCATGGTTTCCAGGCGGTGGACAAGGCGCAGATGCTGGAACAGGTGGTCTTTCCGCCGGAAGGTCCGCGTTTGTTGCTGACAGGCTCCATGATTGTGCTGCTCGAGGTGGGTGGGGGTTGGATCCAGCTGATTGCAATAGGCACAGTGGGTGCGGCCTGTGGATGGCAGGTTGACAGAGCCCCCAAACGGCGCACACGACCAGTTCTCCAGGTCCAGATGAAGGGACTTCTCGTGGCGCACCCAGTCATATTTGCTCTTGAACTTATCGCAACAGAACGTGCAGCAAAATATGCGAGGGTTGTTGGCCGAACTCCTCTTCTTTCTGCCTATGCTCCCCTGTTTCTTTTGGATCCCAGCAGTTGGCCTATCAGAGCCGGACTGGCTGCCATGGGATCGAACAGATATGTGAGATCGGTTGAAGCGATAGGAGGACGCACTGGTGACACTATCGCCACTTATCGTCGAAGCTGCTCGGGAAGCTGCACGGCAAGGCGTTCGAAACCGATCATCCAGGTGCGGACCCAGCGCAGGCCCTCGGCTCGCGCCTGAATCCGTCGGCACATTCTCGAGAGCATTTTGAATGGCTGATAAGCTGGCCGCTTCTGCTTCAGGTGGAGAATTCTTCCAGCGTTCTAGAGGATCGGCTGGGCCTGAAACAGGTGGTACGAAGGTTGCAGCTGCTCATCGATCAATCTCCTGGATGCGATATCTGCTCCTTCGACGAGGAAGCCCTCGCTGAGATCTCGTTGAGTATCTTGGAGCGGAGGGGCTTGAAGTGGTTTCCCTGGTTCCAACATTGGCAAGTAGAGATGGCCTTATAGACGATTGTGAACTGTCATAATTCAGCTGATTTTTTTTGGCTCGATTGTATCATAGGGGGCTGTAGGAATGCGTAGTCCCCCAGGCCGGCATAGTCGATATCTCCTGCAGTGAAGTCGTCATGATTGTTCATGGGTGTGGCATCAACCGATTTCTCATGCGCTGGTAGGCTCTCACTCTCAAGTGGGAAAATGCTGGTATTGGCGTCCGTTTCAACAAACGGCCACCAGGAATCTGGTGAGTCAAGCCCCGTTAACATGTATGAAATGTCAAAGCGGTCAGTGGAATCGAGTGCAGTATCAACTTGAGGTAGCTGGGTATCATCTCCAGTTGCGAGATTTGAGCACGAAAGATCGTAGCAGGTCGAGTCTCGGCTTCTGAAAGCAGCCATCTCATTACTGACGCAGGCTTGGACATCGCTCAATGGGTGTTTCGAAGTGGGGTTTTAGATGGATTTAGAGGGGCGAGTGGCGGCAAAGAAAAAGCATTTGGTGGGTTGGGCCAAGCGGATGATTCATTGCGAGTGGATGATCACGAGACTTGAAGTATACGGTAACTTCTCTTCTCTACTATGTGATTTGTTCACTCAGGTCGTTATACACGTACATCTGATCAATATCTAGCAGTGATCTAGAGGATCCTAAGGATATTTTTGTATTGTCTATTACCTACCTAATATCAGAACCACCCGGGCTCTAGTATGCATAACTCGCGACTATGCATTGTTCTCCCGCCTCTCAGCCACGACTCTTGCCCATTCATGCTCTACTCGCCCATACATCATATCCCCCAACCATCCCTTGAGCTTGCCCGTAATGTCACCCGGTGTTCCATCCGGTCCAGTTGGGATGTGAATGTCTTGTTGACGGTGGTGAACCAACGAGATAGGAGTAATGAACCACTAACGAAATCAGCAGAATTTTCGATACACAGGAATAAACACAACGCAAAAGACTCACCGCTGTACCAGCAGCAAACGACTCCAGGAGACGGTTCTCCGCCGCCGCCGCCAAAAGATCTCCGATGGTGAACTTCCGCTCCGAGACCTCCACCTCGCCCTTCAGCCGCTCTCTCACCAACTCCAAACAACTGCGGCGGGTGACCCCATCTAGGATCAGCCGATCATCCAACGGGGCCGTGACAAGTTCCTTCTTCCCATCCTCCGGACGCTTCCAAACCACAAAGAAGTTGCTCCCGCCGGCCTCCGTGCAGGATCCGTCCGGCCCATACAGCCACAGGATCTGATGGTATCCCTGCCGGAAGGCCTCCTGGGTCGCCAGCACGGCTGGCCCATAGTTGGCGCCCACTTTCGCGTATCCGAATCCGCCGACCCAGGAGCGCACCGTGTCGTCCGGGTTGGTGAGCAGGCGTTTGCCCCCGGCCGGCGAGTCAAGGCGAGCCATGTAGCCGACGATGATGTAGAGGAGGGCCTCCGTCGGCCGCGCGACGCCGAGCTGCGCGTCCGTCCCGATGATGGTCGGGCGCACGTACAGAAAGGAGCCCGCGCGATTGCGGGGAAGCCATCTGGCCCCGTCGACGGAGAGCAATGTGTAGATGAGCTTCTCGAGCTCGTCCGGGTCGAACTCGGGGAGGGAGATGCGCTGGGCGGACATTAGCAGCCGGCGGGTGTTGCGGTCGGTGCGGAACATTCGCAGTTTTCCGTCGTGGCCGCGGTAGGCCTTGAGGCCCTCGAAGCATTCGTACGCGTAGTGCAGGCACGAGGCGCTGGGTTCAAGGCTCAGAGGACCGTAGGGCTTGAGTTCCGGCGCAGACCAGCCGTGCTCGGCGTTCCAGGACGCGGTAATCATGTGATCGGTGCATATTGTCTGGCGCACGCTGCTCAGGGTTTGGGTGTCTGGTACCTCGCGTGGAGTTGCTGTGAGTGTATAGGTCAGTCGAGAGGCGTCGAGCGGCTGTGAGAAACCCATGGTGATGATGGTGATGGGGAGAGTTCAAGCGGTGATTCGCAACGCACTGGCGTGCTCTGTTACTCAATCCTCTTTCAATGCATATATATACATACTGGTCGTAGCTTTATTCAGTTTCAAGGTCCGTTATCGGTGTGTCTTGAGTAGGGCGTGTCTGCACGCCCTGGGGGTGACATTGAGCGGCGCGCCCTGTGGGTCATCGGTGGCACGCCCTACACTACCGATCGCCATAGGTACCGTGTTTCGTGGCTCGTGGCTTGGATAAAATCATTTGGTACTGTCTAAGGTATTTATGGAATTTTAGGTTCAGAATAACTCAGTCTTAACTTGATCCTGTACTCGAGGGTACACCGGCCACAATAGGCGAACAGGTACCGACCACAAAAGCATTTAGAGCAAGTCCCTCAGACGCATTCGATTGGGGAGGATGTTCCTGAGCCCAGCTGGGTGAACGTTGTAAGAGAAAAATTCTCCGGGCATTGAAAGGCTCTCAAGTCTCCTGGAGCTATTGCGCTCACCTGGCTTGTTCCCACTATGCTATTTGCTTGTTAATCATTATGCTTCACGAATGACGGCTACTCTCAAGGCAGCAAGCTTCATATGCGCCATTTTAGAATGCAGGTGCACTCCTCCCATGAACATCTCAGAGGCATCTTTTCCGATGGCATCCTTGAGTAACATACTGCCTCCAGGGTGCTCTGGTATAAAGCTCGATACATCATGGACCACTCCATCAATAGCAATCAGTGCGCGCCTGCCGTCTCTCGCTTGCACTAAGTAGTCCTTCCATGAGACTCTTGGCAAGTCCTCCAAAGAAACCCCCTGTCCATGTGCGACTTCTGGTTCTTTTGCGTCTGTCGCAGACGGCACTTGTCAACATCATGTGTAGAGAAACGTTTCAGGTCGTAAGCAAGACCCATCTGCTCCCACAGCCAGATCACCCACTTAGTTGGATCCCACTGCCACCGGCCCGCTCCGTTGCGGTAGTCCGTAGGAAACTCATGGTGGTAATTGTGGTATCCCTCCCCAAGTGTAATGATAGCCGTGACCAGGTGATCGCGGGGAGAGTTTCTATCATTAAATGGTTGCTCCCCCATCCAGTGGGCTAGCGAGTTCACGCAGAATGTAGCCTGTTGAACTGCAAACATTCGGATGATACCGGCATTGACAAAGCCGCCTTTCCAATCGCCCCAGCCGAGGCCACAGACTGCGGCTGGGAAAAAGAACACCATGGCCAGCAAGATGCCGCCATAGTAGCGACGTTGCCACCGGACCACAAAGTCATCGTTGATATCAGACATGTCTATTCCGTGGTAGATCCTGGCATCCCTCCTGAGCAGGATCCATCCCATGTGGGAATATAGAAGTCCTTTGTGGGCAGAGTATGGATCCTTGGCTGTGTCGGTGTATCGGTGATGCGTACGGTGACTGCGCACCCACCATTCTATCGGGCCCTGGCCGGCACTGCCTCCTGAAATAGCGAGGAAAACTTTCAGTGGTGTGGTAGCACGGTAGGATGCATGGGCCCAGAGTCGATGATAACCTAGCATGTTTCACGCAGTGTCAGTAATGGTGATTCCAGCCATAATGTGGAATGTGTTACCTACCCGCAGTAATGCTAAATCCCGAAATATGGCCGAATACTACCGCAAAAATGAATGTCTTCGGGTGCAGAGGCGTCTTCCAGAACTGGTACAAGCCGTAGAGAGGAACGATCATTGTAAAGGTGATTCCCCACCAATCCAAATGCTTGTACCAGCTTCGTCTAGTCATCGGCTCTCTAGTGAGATTTCTCTTTTGATCATCATCGGGGACTGTGTTGATTTCCTCCATACTTCCCACTGCAGTAATTGCGACAGATGACAAATTCAGAGTTGATGGTCGTCGAGGATAAGGAAGAATGGCATTCGATCATGTTCATAGAGCTCTCACTCATCGTCATCAAATTGGCTGAAGGCCTTCAATAAAAACAATCTGTCAGCTCCGAGAATTGATGACTGCCCAAAACCACCAGCCTATGTTGACCTGATGTGACCACGGCCGCTGGAGTTATTTCACGGACCTTGCTCATGTACCGCCTCGACACAGCAAATGAGAGTCCTCGTTTGATATGGAAAGCAACGCCTATCAACATCGAACGTTCCGATTCGCTAGTATAGCGAGCCATATTGACGATCGTTGGTTCGTCGATCAAGTAGGGTAGGACGAAATCGGTGTGTGTCCCGATGGACTTCTCTGGGATTTATACCTGTGTCCCTGAACCTGTGTCCTTAAGGTAGCCAATGGTAGCCCCAGAACAAACCCAGGGAGCTCTTCAACCAGCTTTGATGGTCAAGTTTGAGTCGAACTCTAGCAGTGTTGGTCTTCGAGAGGGCATACCACCTACCACATTGAAAATATCATCTTTTAGGCGCAATGCCGGGTCTGGCGAGTATGGGCTTTTCATATGCAAGCTTTCACCGTAAAGGGGCCAAAATGAAGGAAATCAATTTGTATATAGTATAGTGTAGGCCTAGAACTGTGACTCTGCTCCCAGAGCACTGTGGTGAAGAATGAGCAGTCACCTGAAGTCTTGCCAAGGCATGAGATGAACATTCGGTCGAAAGTCCAGGGTCAGCTTCCGGCTCGGGCGGACTCCAACTCCCAACAAACAATCCCTGATTCCTATCAGAACGTGATTGAGGTCTTGCCTTGATGGTGCCCAACAGCAATTCATAAGCACTACAGGTATCTTGTCTCTTTTAGCACAGAGGGTTGGTTTCAATACAGAGTGAGCGATCATCAACAAGCTCCGACTAGGTGCATGCGGCCTGCGCATCAAGGGGCTCTTGATATCACTAAGACTACCACGCTCGCTCTTTGATCTGTGTTGCTATCGTTCATTTGTCTGCTGTCATGCTGGCGCAACAGGCTATTCGATTTACCCTACCACCCTCCACCCTATTTAAGTATCCTGACGCTCTTCCAGGCTCGGGCCATTCCCTTCCTTTTCCCGAATCAGCACTCTGCTTCGGAAATTACCAGCTTTCTCCATCCTTATACACAGTCTCGACAGACTTGCGGTTTGCAACCACGATAAGCATATTGTACATTTTGCTTGTGATATGTTTCAACAAGATCAATGCCAGAGAACGGAAACCGTGGGCAATCAGTCGCACAAAAGTCTTTCCCAACATAGTGATACTACACAATCTAATTCTAACAGCTTTCTCGGCCTGGACATTCGCCGCTATGCTGAACACACTCTTTTCCGCATGGCCGGACAAGCAAGACGAATTGTACATGAGCCGGGCGGCGGACATTGTATGCCATGGGGGTCAGTTTCCAGGGTACGAACCATATGCGTCGAGGTTGAAGTTGATCTCCTGGCTGTTCTATTTGTCGAAGCTATATGAGCCACTTGACACCGTGATCATTCTTGCCAAAGGTCGCCAGGCTTCGACTTTGCACATATACCACCATGCTGGCGTCATTTTCTGGGGTTGTGTGGGAGTGCGATTTATCGCTTCAGCCACGATAATCGCCATCCTATTCAACTCGGCTGTGCACACCGTGATGGTCAGTACGGTCACGTCGAATAATCATAATACCCTGCCACATATGCTAATATGGCGACGGAAAGTATACATATTACAGCATGACTGCGTTGCGCGTCCCCGTTCTCCTCTCGACCAAAGCTTCATTGACGCTGCTCCAAATCATGCAGTTCTTCGTCGGTAGCTTATTAGGCTTGTCGTCCGTCCTTGTTGAATATGATGTTCCCTTTTCTGGTTCACATCTTGAGCGACGTGATCAACCGCAGAACACCCCTTACATTATAACACCGCGGGGCCCAAAAGAACCGCAGTCTCGGGACTTGAAGACACGAAGATGCATCAGAGATAGTACTGAGGCTTATGCGGTGTGCCTTGGATGTGGGTTTGTTCTGTTCCTGATGCTATTGTTCTTGAAGTTCTACGTGCAGTCATACCTTCAGCACTGGCGACCCTGAAGAGCGCAATGCTATGAGACTTGGAGAGGTTATGTGATACAACTCAGTCGTGCAGTAGGGCGGAATAAGAAAAGTCCGGCTCGAGTGTTAAGCATTGTTGTATTGTTTTGGCGCTACCCCGAGACATCATGAATTTTGAGATTAGCCGAGCAGGACAAATGATCCTACCAATTGTCTTTGTTGCTCTTTGTGTATGTTATGGACTTGAACAGTCAGAATCTCAGTACTTCTTGCTGTAGGAGGGCCATTATTTCGTCAGCTCAAGTCTCAGCCCCCACTGTATTGTATGATTTCCTTCGCTGCCTGCTCACGAGGCTGAGTCGGGGTCCCGAACAGTGCTAACCTTTTAAGCCTCACTTGAGGGTCATTCTTCAAAATGACTCTGCCCCTTACGCCCTGACTTTCCAAGAATTTCTTCGATTGACTCTATATAATCTAGGCCCATACATCCAGCTCACTCCGGAAAAAAAAAACCACCAAAGATCTTCTGCGCTGAACTCGTTATGGCTTGGCGAACAAAGGCGGAATTCCTCCCCGCACAACCCCCGGCCAACGCTCAATGCCATCGCATCGACTTTACCCAATCCGACCCACCGCTGCCCGAATACAAGGACCTCTGCGCTGCAGTCATTGACAATGCATTCACCAAGGAGGAATGCGACGAGCTTCTTCGTCTAGCCGAGGCCAGCACCGTCCCGTCAACGAAGGCCGGGGACCGGACCGCCGCCCGCGAACCCACCTGGGAGCGCGCCATGATCAACCTGGGGAACGGCAAACAGGCGCTCGCGGTGGACACACGCAACTGCGGGCGGATTATCTACGACTCGCCTGAACTGGCGGACAAGCTGCTGGCCCGGCTACGGCCCTTCTTGCAGGAGCTGGGGGGCATCGAGGTGATCGACCACCAGCCCCGGGTGACAGGCCTGGCCGGTCGCAACGCCGTCTACCGACTCACCCGCCTCAACGAGCGACTGCGCTTCCTGAAATACGAAGGGGGGGAATACTTCCGACCGCACTGGGATGGCCGCTACCGGACGCCGGACGGGCGCGAGACCTCGTACTACACGGTCCACCTCTATCTGAATGGGGATGGGGAGCAGGATCGCGCGGAGCTGATGCGGGAGATGAAGCGGGTGGAGAGAGGCGAGGGTGTTGTGAATCTGAATACGAAGGGGCCTCTGCTGGGCGGTGCGACCTCCTTTCTGCCTCGGTTTGAGGAGAAGGAGCGCCATCTGCGCATCTTTCCTCGGACGGGGTCGGTGCTGGTGTTTCAGCAGAATGATTTGCTGCATGGTGGGGATCCGGTGATACGCGGGGTCAAGTATACGATGAGGACGGATATCATGTATCGACGGGATTGATTGAGGGGGAAAGATGGAGATGGAACTGTTAGTGGGACGCGTGATGGATGGGTAGCCCACCTGGCTTTCGAGGGCCTGGGGGGAAAGGTTAATGAATTATGATGATCTCATATTAGATATGCTTGCGAGTAATGCAGAACATGGCTTT